>NC_050454.1:69451252-69553752 GCF_903995425.1 Onychomys torridus
ATCCACGCTTGGGTGGGACTTTTAATTATTCAGCATTTGTGGGGGTGGGGTGTGCCAACACTCCCATAAACAACCTCTCACCCATAGTCCTGTAATAACTCTAATAAACTCATTGGTTCACCAAGATGGATTTGGATGGAATCCTTACTTTTGTCTGTCATTGGTGCCCTATCTGGGGTGAGCAGGTGTCCACACTTCCCCAGGCAAGTTCACACAGCAGTCCCAAAGAGGGAACCTGAGCCACTTCTCCCACAGCCAGGCCCCACACAGGAAACCCACGCCCCACCCGTATCAAGGCGTCAAGGTTAATTCCCAGCTGTCAGCCAGTATTTAACTTTCCACATAAGATTAAACATTTGGATTTGTAAAAGCCCAGGATTGCAGACTCCAGTCAGCCAGGGTTTACTGGGTCTCAAGCTGAAAGTGCTCAGCCTGCTGAGGTTTATAGCCAGTCCTGAAGAGCTCACGCCAGTAAGAGGGGCAGAGCCCGGCTTCTGAAGGACTCTTGTATCGCTCACACACTGTGCAGGTAAGTTTTGTTATACATCTCTTAAAAAAGGAATATGACACAACTTTTTTTCTTTTTTCAGAAATCTGAATGCACCTGTGTGTGTATGTGTGTGTGTGTGTGTGTGTGTGTGTGTGTGTGTGCATGTCTTGTTCACACCCATGTTCCTTCCCTCTAGCCTGTCTCCTTCCCTTTCTAACCTGTTCCTCCTTTCTTCAGTAATTGCCTTCAGATGAAAATGTTGAAAGCGCTTTTTTAAGTGAAAGATTCCGGCCAAATGTAGGCAATTCTATCTTTTTTCATAAAAAATACAAGACTTTGCTGTCTGTTGTCGGCTCAGATAACGGTAGTGGCCCATCATCATATTTCAAGCAAAGAAAGCTTCAGTCATTGGGATCGACTGCATGTGACTTTCCTTGTAGTGTCCAGATTGTCCTTGGTAGGTCACCCCATCTATCTGTGGTAGGAGTAGCTGGAGCTAGAGGATCATTCCGTGGCCTGGAGACAAGGCATTACCAATGGAAGCATGCAAACTCAAGCCCTGGTCTCCGTCTTTTGTCCTTTACACAGTTGAGCCGCCCAGCCATGGGAGTGGAAATGTGGGTTACTGGATTGCATGACCTCCGCTAGGACATGCTGAGTTCTGGGCACTGGCCAGGGTCACTTGGGTTCTAGTCCAGGCATGGCAGCCAATTTGAGAGCCCCGATCTTAGACAGAGCTAGGTGCTAGGCTTTAGTCGTAACCCCACCAAAGAGCAAGCTGGTCTCTGTTCTCCCGGGGCCCATCCTGTGCTAAGAACCATTTAGTGGAAATACATGTCCCGCTAGGTGGAACCACGTGATGCTGACCAGTTAGACCTACACAGACCTAAGGCGATTTCATATAGTTCAAATGATTGTACACAACAGTTCTCTGGGTGTTACTAAAGTAAAATGCCTCCCTCGGATTTATAAGGGGGGACGTATGTGTGCCAGACATGGCTGTCCATCAGGTCAGTGGTTATTCTAGGAATCAAAATTTAAATGAACCCCTTTATCATTTTTAACGTTGACTTGTTATTTGTCCTTTGCAGTTTGCAGATTTTTTTAGTTTTTTATTTGTTTTTTAATTTGCATGTGTGTGAGTTTGTTTGCGTGTGCATGTGTGTGCATGTATGTGTGTGTGATTGCAGACCCGGACATACCACAGTGCACATGTGCAAGTCAGAGCCTCAGTGTGCTGTCAGTCCTCACCTTCTTCTGCGTTTGAAACAAGATCTCATGTTTGCTGCGTGTTCTCCAGGCAGATTGGCCTGTTACCTTCCCAAGATCCCCTGGTATCCACCTCCATCTCACCATGGGAGTGCAGGGATCGCACATACACAGGAGTGCTACTCTGTCAGTTTCTCGTGAGTTCTGGGGATCCAGCCTCAGGCTCGGGCTTGTCGACCAGCGGTTTACCTACTGCACCCCTCCCCCACTCTTACATTCCTGCTGGAGATTCGTGCACGAGGTGTGGTGTTACATTTTTGGCCTTGGTTAGTTCTCTGACAGCTCCTCCCCCCCATCTCGCTGACCCTATGCCTGTGCCCTTCGACCCCAACATTCCCTTTCCACCTTCACAGTGCATTCTGCTTAGCATCGGAATATGTTTTAACATAATCCCTATCAGTAAAATTGCTTTCACACAGTGCTTTGAATCTTTCCGTGGTCAGGAAACTCCAGACTTTGCAGCCAAGCCTCATTTCATGCCTCAGTATTGAAAATGCGAACCCTGCTCAGCCTGGACAGAGGTCATCACTCAGGCATTTATTTAATCCTCATAGGCCCTTCCAAGCCTGTGATTAAGTCTGAACAAAAAGCACCCGTGACCTGCTTAGCAGCAAAGAGCCGAGCAAATAGTGGGTGGTGCAGGCCTCTCAGCTCTCAAGGGCTGGCAACGGTGCCCACAACCGGAAGCAGGCCTGAGTGGCTTCAGTAGAATGTACTGCTAAAAATCCCTCACCTGGGGACACCTGTGGAAGAGACTCTTAGACTCTGGGGAACCCTGAAACTGAACTTAGAGCTTCCTGTGTGCATACATAAACTTTACAGAGAAAAACAATGTTGACTCTACTCTTTCACGGTGAACAGTATTTAAGGTGGTAGTGCACATCTCTGCCACAGCTCTTAGAAAGTGTACTTGGCACATACCTGGGAGATCTCACCTGTTTGCTAACTTCCCTTTTCAGCTACTAGACTTTGAGTGGTGGGGAGAAGGAGGAAGAGAGATCTTAGAGTCCACTGAAAAACAGAAGTTGAAATGTCAGGTGAGGGGCCAGAGTGACGGCTTCACGGTTAAGAGGACTCGCTCCTGTAGAAAACTGGAATTCAGCTCCCAGCACACACACAGTGCCTCCCAAGTGTCTGGAACTCCAGCTCCAAGGGACTCAACGCCTTCTTCTGCCCTTCTAAGCACCAAGCATGAACATGGTGCATATTCATACATGTAGGCAAAACACCCACACATATAAAATTCAAATAAATCTCTTGTTTTTTTAAGTCAGAAGAAAAATATGTATTGGGAACAGGATTCTCATCGAGGGCAATTTGGGGAGATGTGTTCCATGGGAGAATGTCTGGAAGTTCGGGGTGCTCTTCTCTAGATAAGGATGCCTGACACAGCCTGTCCGACACATGTTCAAGGCAGCTCACACCCTGGGACTTCAGGAACAAAGAGAGGGCAGGGAGGAAGTGAGGCTGGACCGAAATGTCCTCAGACAAGAGCTGGCTCGGAAGAGAGAAAGTGAGTGTGGGTAGCTGGCTGCATGTGAGTAGCTGGCTGCATGTGAATATCTGGCTGCATGTGAGTAGCTGGCTGCATGTGAATAGCTGGCTGCATGTGAGTAGCTGGCTGCATGTAAGCCTTATGTTATAAAGGGTGAGTACAGAGGTGGGCCGGGTGGGAACAGGTAAGTCTTGTTAAGGAATTAGGAAGTTATTTTTAGGACATCAGGAAGGCCCCACATCTTGTGTTGTAGGTGCTGACATTGCCCTGGTTCTCTTTGATAAAGAACGTCCTTAGAAGAGAGAAAAGGGCACACACAGCCTAAAGGGCTTGCAGTGTTTCAGAGAGATGGCGGTGGCTGGGCAGAGGTAGTGGGGGAGGAGAGGTGGGTTTGAGGACCCAAGAATGCTTAGTTTATGCCTTGGCATCACTATCTAAAACACTCTTCCATTATGTGTGTGTGTGTGTGTGTGTGTGTGTGTGTGTGTGTGTGTGTAAAATCTGTCTACTAGTCACAACCAACCTTTTGACATTATAACAAATGTCATCAACTAAGTTCACACATCAGAACTGTGAAATCAAGTAGTTAGAAAGGGAAAAAATCTCATAAATTGCTACACACACACACATATACACACCTACAGATGCATTTTGCTGGTGGTTGAGAGGTCACTGGTATTTTTCAGCACAAAAGAAATGCAAGATGATTGATGAGAATTCAACATTCAAGAAAAACGCCAAGAAAAGCAAAAATACATGGCTATACATATGTATATATGTATACATTTTGATCTACTTCCTTCTATTCTTTCCCCAATTTAATGTGTGCATAATAATTATATATAAATATCTTTATATAGCTTTATATCTTCTATTACTTTTTACTATAATAGTGCATTCAAACAATGAATAAAAACGAGTGTGTTTAAAGACTACCCAATTTTTAATTCAAGCCATCACTAGCCAGGTTAAGAAACTGCATTCTCAGGGCTGGAGAGATGGCCCAGAGGTTAAGGGCACTGGCTGCTCTTCCAGAGGTCCTGAGTTCAATTCCCAGCACCCACATGGTGACTTGCAACCATCTGTAATGAGATCTTGTGCCCTTTCCTGGTATGCAGGCAGAACACTGTGTACATAGTAAATAAATAACTCCCCCTCAAAAAAAAAAAAAAAAAAAAAAGAGGAAATTGCATTCTCTCCACTTGTGTCTGCCTCCCTACCTCCCTGAAGGCAGCCAAGAGGGAGGAGGGGGCTTAGCCTTACTGATCTGTATTCTCATTTAATTACAGCCAGGAGAAACATGACCACATTAGCCAACTTTACACAGACACTGGAGGATGTCTTCAAAAAGATTTTCATTACTTACATGGACACCTGGCGGAAGAACACCACAGCAGAGGAACGGGCGCTCCAGGCCAAGGTGGACGCCGAGAACTTCTACTATGTCATCCTGTACCTCATGGTGATGATCGGCATGTTCTCCTTCATCGTGGTGGCCATCCTGGTGAGCACAGTGAAGTCAAAGCGGCGGGAGCATTCCCAGGACCCCTACCACCAGTACATAGTGGAGGATTGGCAGGAGAAGTATAAAAGTCAGATCCTGCATCTGGAGGACTCCAAGGCCACCATCCATGAGAACATGGGGGCCACGGGGTTCACGGTGTCGCCCTGATAAATACCAAGGGGACATCAGGCTATGAAGGGTGCTTCCACCACCTAGTGAGTCCGACTTGTCCTTGCTCCCAAGAAAGCTAGCTCCTCTCTGTGCTGAAAATCTTCACAGTGATGGCCTGCCTGGCCAACTGACCCGGGGGACAGAATTTCTGTCTCCGTGGTTTACACGAGCCCACTGGGGAGACATTGTGTGCTGAAGATCTCTACTTGCCATGCTATGTAAACATCATGTGAGTTAGTATCCATCGTGAGAATGAGGGGGCCTGGGTGGGGCAGTGGGGCAGCAAGCAGAGATCTACAAATCTCCCACCTTCGTCCTCATAGTGAATATTAGTCTGAGTGTAGCAAATTCCACTTACGAATAAGTCAAATGTGTTATTCAGAAGCCAAGGTTTGAATCTACCACGGGCTTGCTGAACGGACAGGCGAGCATCTACTTAACTGATTCATGGCCACAGAGTCCGAGGTGATGAACAGCCAAAAACATGGGGTTTTTGTGCACTCACTGCTCTCCTGGTATTTTACTGATCTGGATGTCTGGACAGAATAAACATTGAAAGAACAAAATAATCCACACCAGAGCATCAAATGTTCAAGAACAACCCAAGGCAAGCAAAACATGTTTTTTAAAAGAAACTTCAACTTTAAAAGTTCTCATTACTTAAAAAAAATATAGCTCTTCACAGAGGATCCTAGTTCAATTCCCAGCACCCATATGGTGGTTCACAGCTGTCTGTAACTCCAGTTCCAGGGGACCCGACACCCTCACCCAGACATACATGGAGGCAAAACACCAATGAATATAAATAAACAAATTTTAAAAAAGAAAGAAATTGGATTCCAGGCCAGAAAAATAAAATTTAAAAATATGGCATTTCTTTCGAAACATCATACTTTTTACTTATTTTTAGTTCCTTCTATTTATACCAGCTCATTTTCACGAATGTTTGGCAAAGCTAAAGCTACAGAACGTCCACTAGGTGTTTGCTGCAAACTAGACAACAGCTGATTAATCTTCTGCACCATAGTGGAGGGTGGTAGAGAGATGTTGGTCAAAGGTTACAAATTTTAAAGGGGCCTGGGGGTGCACACCCATAACCCCAGCCCTCAGGAGGCTGAGATGGAAGGAGCTAGTTGAGGTTCAAAGCCATTCAAAATCCACTGTACTGTAAGGTCAGTAACAATGCTTTTTGTTCTTAAAAAACTGGTACATGACCGAGCATGGTGGCGCACGCCTTTAATCCCAGCACTCAAGAGGCTGAGGCAGGTGGATCTCTGTGAGTTCAAGGCCAGCTTGTTCTACAGAGCGAGTTCCAGGACAGCCAGAGCTACACAGTGAAACTCTGTCTCTAAACAAACAACAAACAAAAAAACAAACCTGAGAAGTGAGTGGATGCCAAGTGTCCTTATCTATATGAGATGCTATATGTTAGTCATTCCACAGTGGGTATATGCTTTAAAACATCATGTTATGTCTGTACATACAATGTAACCTATCATTAAAAACATAAAATGAATATTTTGTACCATGGAGTACATGGCATCATCATGCCGGAGCTGAAGTGATATATTGTGTTCCCCAATATATTGTACATCCTAATAAACTTATCTGGGGTCAGAGGACAGAACAGCCACTAGACAGACACAGAGGCCGGAAAATGGTGGCACACACACCTTTAATCCTAGCATTCCTAAGGCAGAGATCCATTCCGATCTCTGTGAGTTCAAAGCCACACTGGAAACAGCCAGGCACGGTGATTCCCACCTTTAATCTCGGGAAGTGATGGCAAAAAGCAGAAATGTATATAAGGCATGAAAACCAGGAACTAGAGCTGGTTAAGCTTTAAGGCTTCTAGCAGCAGTTCAGCTGAGATCCATTTGGATAAGGACTCAGAGGCTTCCAGTCTGAGGAAACAGGATTAGCTGAGGAATTGACAAGGTGAGGTGGCTGTGGCTTGATCTGCCTCTGTGATCTTCCAGCATTCACCCCAATACCTGGCTCCGGGTTTGGTTTTATTAATAAGAACTTTTAAGATTCCGTGCTACAAAGGGCACCATGGAGGTCACCTGTACCCTTCACCTACAGATGAGAAAGCTGCAATCTATCAAGATTAGATGTTTTCTTCACTAATTCAACCATATAATGTTTATCTACTCTGGTTATAGGCCTGGGACCCTGGGTGAGAGGAGAGTAAGATCTCTTGAGCTGCAGGAGCTCACACATGGGGGAGGGAGTCAGCTGAGCATTAGGCTGTGAACAAGTCTTAACAGAGATCAACAGGTAGTGGACACAGCTAGAGACATGAGAATCGGGACATAATTCCTGAAAGTGGAAGTCCAGGGCAAATGAGAGACAGGTTGGTCCTTAGCATCATGTGCTTCGAACCCAGGTCTTTCCGCTGCCATGGCCAGGGTGCAGCCACCACAGTTGAAATGAATCACAAGTGAAGCTTCCAGCCTCGGAGTACAAAGACAAGATTCAAAGAAGTCCATTTTGGTTGACATAAGAGACGATCTGACCTGATAATCCGTAGAGGTTTATTTGAGTTCATGGCTCTAGAGGCTGGGAAGCCTGAAAGCATGGGTACCAGCACCTGCCAGGTTCCTGGTGAAGCCTCACACTGCTTTAATTTGTGGCAGAAAGGCCAAGATAGAGACCACACACTAGACACAAGCTCATTATATCAATGTGTGCCCTGGTGTTAATCCAACCTAGTGAGGAAAACTCCCTCCACAAAAGGCCATGCTTTCCTGGGGGCGGGGGGGGGGGGGGCAGCGGATGAGGAATACCTCTTAAATGTTCCCACATCTCAATATATTGGGGACCAAGTTTTAACATGAGTTTGGGTGGCCACAAGCCATAAAGCCAGCTGTAATGTTTGTCTCTCTAGAATTGTAGGAGATATAACGAAGTATTTGCTTCCTATGATGTTAGCTATCAGAGGGACTAAAGTGTTAGAAAAAGTCATTCATATCCCAAGAGCAGATTTGTCATGAGTGGCTGCCTTCCTCAGACCAGAAGCCTAAAATTCTGATGTACACTGACATCCTAGACAACCTTGACCCAGAGATCCCAGCCTGGGGCTAGATCTAGCCAGGGTTTCTACCCTGGCAATAGACTTGTCTTTTTTTATCCATCTCCAGTCAAGGCCCTCTGAACTGTCTTCCCGATTAGGCCCCAACCTTGGCAGTAAAAACTGCATACTCTTGGTCCAAATTATTTCATCAACCCTCATAGCTTAACAGACTTGAACAAACATCAGGGTTTGTTTTTGTTTTTGTTTCTGTTTCTTCCTAACATCCCAAAGCTGAGTCCTTGGGGTTATCCTAGTCCCTTAAAGTAGGCCGAGAGGCTACTGGATTCTCTCAGCACAACTGAGAAAGCTTGCAATTACAAATCCTCTCTCTTTCCCTTTGAGGAGTAATTCTTCTACCATCTAAAACTGTCTCTTAGAAATGAGAGGGTTGGGGATTTAGCTCAGTGGTAGAGCGCTTGCCTAGCAAGCGCAGGGCCCTGGGTTTGATCCTCAGCTCAAAAAAAAAACAAAAACAAAAAAAAAAAAAAGAAAGAAAGAAAGAAAGGAATGAGAACACTGAAACCCTGCAAGAAGAATTCTTCTAGCATCTAGAAATATCTCTTTGAAATGCAAGCATTAAGACTCTGCTGGGTCTGCACTCCTTACAGGTCTGAGTCACATATATGGAATTTTTTTCTCTCCTTCAGAGCACGGATCACATGGACCCTGTTCATAAATTTCCACTTGGTTTATCTGTTACTCAGGAAAATACATTGGTGGCTAAATCCAGGATTTCATTATTAAGCATAATCTACCATCAACACTGGAAAGTATAGTTTTAACATGGATTATAGTCAGTCGATTATATTTGGGGAGAACAGGAGAAATGCCACATCTTTAGGTAGTAGTTAATATGGTCAGCTTGACAGGATCTAGGCTCCCATGGCTGTCAAGGCATGTGTGTGTGTGGGGGGGGGGGGGGAATCACCTAGATTGGGTTAAAAGAGAGGGAAAGACATGCTCTAAATGGGCGGCACCATTCCCTGGGCTGGGATTCCAGATGGAACAAACAGAAGACCAAGGGAGCACAAGCCTCCAGCCCTCTGTGCTTCCCAGCTGTGGACTCTCCGGCCAGCCTAGACAAACCCTTCCTTCCCCGAGTTGCTTTTGTCAGACATTCAGTTTCGGTAACAGTGCAGGTAACTAGCACATCAGACATGCATGTTGGGTGACAGGTTGTCGATCCATTTGCTCCAACCTCCCCCTCCAGTGTTAACTTCCACCAGAGCGAGGCTTTTCAAATGAAAACGCCCATTCAAACAGCTGCTCTTTCTATGGTTCCCTTTTAGAGTTCTTTTAGCTTAGCCTGCTGGTCCCGCACACCAGATTCCAGATCGGAGCTCTCTCAAAGGGAGCAGGGTTGATCTGCTTCTGGTCTCACAACCTATGAGGAGCCCCAGTTGTGTCACGTGAGGGCTGACCTCAGAACAAGTCATTTTTTGTGTGTGTGCTCCCATTTCGTCGTTTGTGAAATGGTTCTAATTATAGTGTGTCCTTTAGAGGCCCCATAGATTTAAATTAGACAATATTCTCGAAGTGCCTAGAACAGAGGTTTGTTACTTTCTCTGAAAAAAATACTTCCCTTGTGGCACAACCAAGTCTGCTTTCGCCTGCACAGCTAACACTGTCTACTTCATCTCCACAGAGAAGCGTGAGATCGGAAGCTAGACTTCCTGGGTTCAAATACCCACCCTGCCACTGTAATTTGATGCCAGCAGCACAGGGAGGAGTTGAGGTGGGGGAGCTCGGGGAGCACTTTCCCTTTTCACAGCCTTGTCCTGGGCTCCGTGTGCGCCTCCCACCCAGCACGCTTTCAGGAACCACTGGTTAAAAAATAATTTCCTCCAGTTAACCCAAAAGACGATGTGGTCACGTTGTCCCCGTGGAGGAACGCTAAGTCTGGGGGAAAACAAAAACAAAAACACACAAACTGGAGGTCCATTGTCCTCAGCTGTAGAGAACAGCAAGTTGACATTCAGTAAATGCAGCCGGGGATGAAGACGCACCGCGGCATGGACCAAGGACCCCAAGCGCATCACACCCTTAGGGGTCCACTTTGGATTTCTGCAATAGCCTCATTACCCTGGACGACTTGCCTAATGCCCGAGTGCCTGCACTTGGAGATACAAGCGCCTTGACCCCAAAGGGGATCTAGCAGGACGTCTCACGGCAGCCTAGACCCACTGCGCCTGCTCATCAAGAGGTGACCTCCACGACTGCGCTTGCGTGCGGAGCAGTGCATTTCGGGAGGTGTAGTTTTCCCTATGGGATTGTGGGAGTCGTGGTTTGTCAGCACCGGGCCAGGAGGCCCAGCCGCGCTGAGTTGTAAGTGTGTGATTGACTCTTTGGGGTGCTGGGGATCCCTCAGCCACCCTGTGTTTGTGCTTCTGCCCTGATGACACTTACTGGCCGCGGCCACACAACGCATGGGAACCCTAATAATCTGGTCGCACTGCTCTGGGGACGGAGGGAGGGAGAGATGGGGCCCTCTATTTCGCCCCTTAGTGGAGCAAGGGTTGCACCTCCAGTGTGTTGGGGATGGGGGCCAGACTGGAGATCCCGTTATCCAAGAATAGCAAAGCCCCCTTTGATCCCGTGGCGCATAGCATCCAGTTTACCTAGGAGCACAGGCGCCAAAGTTGTTCAAATGAGGTGTGCAGTTCCAGCGAGTAGAGAGGTTCACCATGGCTCTCGCTTCTCAGAGGAGCCCCAAAGCACTGAGATTTATAGTTTGGGCCGCAAGGGTCCCCGGCAACTGAACCTACCCATCCTTTAAATGGTTGGGTGAGCAATTGAAGAGAAGGGGTAGAGCTGGGTGAAAATAGCGTCAGGAAGTTCCCACAGCTGCTCAGGTGACGAAATGAGTGGGTTCTGTGCTGAGATAGGTGCACCCTTGACTTTGTCAGGCCTGCCAAGAAGCAAAAGGAGCTTGTGAGCAATATATTGCCCATGTTGTTTTAATTGGCCTAGTCAAAATGAGTGCATAGCTTGTTTTGTTTCTAGAAAAAAAACTAGCGAAGCGGGGGGTGGGGGGTACTTTGCAACAGAGATCAAAACTACTAGCAGTTTTATCTAAGCCATTTTCTTATTGTTGAGGGTCAAGCTAAGCCTGCCTGTGCCCCTGGGTTTCATATATTTTAATGTCCTCCAGCTGTCCCCACCGTGGTGGTTTCGTTCCATCCCTCCGATGGCAGCTGCCCCTTGTTTCTGTGTGGGATCGGGAGTACCTGATATCAAAGCTGACAGCTCACTGTTGCATTTAGCTTTCTTGGTTGCCTCGTTTGCAGAAGGCTCGCAAGCTGCCGCGAGAATGTCTGCTTTGGTGCCTGTCATTTAAAGCAGTAGGTGACCTGGGTCGGTTGCTTTCTTCTCTTCCCCCAGCCCACTCTGTGACTACTACAGATTCCCTTTTTCCTTTACTTCTTCCTCTTCTTTTCTCTCCTCTCTCTCCTCTTCTCCTTTGGCAGGGACCCCTGAATCTGAGTCTGGGAGAACTCTTTCTCTAGCCTTAGATGACCGTGAACTCTGATCCTCCTGCCTCCCAATGCTAGGACTAGAGGCATGCACCATGCCTGGTTTATGAGTTATTGGGGTTGAACCTAAAGTTGTGTGCATGCTAGGTCAGCACTCGATGGCTAAGCCACACCAGCCTTCTGTTTTCTTCCCGGAGACTTTACCTTCTAACCCTCTAATTGCCAGGCTGTTTACCATAGGTTCTCTTGACATCAGTTCCAGAGTGGGAGACTCACTCTTTGGGCCCTGATATTACAAGTAAGAGGCGCAGGAGGTTAATGGCTTTCCCAGGTCATATGCCATTAGTGCCACCTGGAGTAGAGTCCTGACCTTCTCCTGCTCTTTATCCCGTGCCTGGCTGTCCTGTCCTGACTGCATCCTGCCCTGGTGCTGTGTGTTATCTGGAGACCCATTAGCAAAGGAGAGAGATTATCAAAGCAGTAATACTTGACATTGATTTAGTGTTCTCTGTGTATTACTTGTGGTTCTTCTTGATTACTGGCCAACTTCTGAAGGAGAATTTACTGATGACGGAGGCTTTGAGAGGCTGAGTACCCTGATCAAGGTGACATTGCTACTAAATGTATTGTGTTTGCCAGACTTCCAGACCCCTGGAGATTCCTTTTCATTTATTTCCTCTTGTAAGCTTCATGGGCCTATTTGTTTTCCTTGACCTAAGCCTGTGCACATCAATCCACATAGGTAGTTTGTGGGAAAGAGTTAAATCGCTGACTATATATGTATACAACTCAATTAAGAAGGAATTATACAAATAAAATGGAAAAGAACTTAAATATTTCATTTTAATATACAGCACAGCTAATCCCTAAAATTCCTAGAGATTCACGGTATAAATTCTGGCAGCAGGTTGTAACATGCCAAGAACCCATTTTTTCCCACTATAGGTCAGACTCTGCTGCTCCTTAAAGGGAAATGTGTGAAGGTAGTGAGCACCTTCAGCCACTGCTATCACATTTAAACAGAGCTTTGAATTAAAACTTACTGGTTTATCTGACTTTGCACAAGCCAAGAGGAAAACATGGTTATCTTGTGCCAATAGCTAGCTGGTTTTCAAGGCCTATAACCTTGAATATATTGAGGTCTGAATTTTATATATTAGATACTTTTGTAATTGAAATTTTTTTTTCTAAACCATCTCCCATGAAGTTTCCCTAAGGAAGCCTGTTCAAAAGGCCTGTGAAATTTCCTGTTGCTTTTCTGCTTCTGATCGTAAGTTCATGTGAATGAAAGTAACCCTGCCCCATGATTTGGAAGCTCTCTGCCTGTGTCCGGGTAGCCTGGTAAAGAGCTTCAGATCTGACTGACTGAATTTATGGTAGGCAAGGGAAGGAAACCTGAAAGGCAGTTTGGCTGGAGCCACACACACTGCTCTCTCAACAAAACGAGCGGGGACCCCCCCCCCCGACACACATAGGGAGCTGCATGCACTCTTCACTCTTTCTTTCTTTATTTATTTATTTTGGTTTTTCGAGACAGTTACTCTGTGTAGCTTTGTGCCTTTCCTGGATCTCACTCTGTAGCCCAGGCTGGCCTCGAACTCACAGAGATCCACCTGGCTCTGCCTCCCGAGTGCTGGGATCAAAGGTGTGCACCACCACTGCCCAGCTCCACACTTCACTTTAAACAGAGGCTTCTGGACACTCCAAACTGTAGCTCCCTAGCAACCCTCAGAAACTCCTGTTTGGGACCATACATATCCTGACACTAGGGAACGTGGCCAGATCCAATATATACTGGTTTTGGGTGCATGCACAGTAACGCAAACTATGACCTCAAAATCAACATTTAGGGGGAAAAGTCCCTATTTGCCTTCTTTTGGCTATGCCTAATTGGTTGCATATAGGATTAAAATCAAATGCAACTTGGGAAAGGATGTGAACTAAAGCTTACATAACCCAAGCTTATCAATTAGAACCAAAAGTACACCTATACCTCGCCCCTAGCAATTAGCTCCCACCCCCTCCTGCACCCACAAAAGGAAGCCATGGACAGTGACCAGTTGCTCTTGTCACTTCAGCTCAGGTAGCCCATTGGCCTCTTATAGAGCATCTGGACTGTGCTATGCTTCTGGATAAAATTCCTCATCACTTTTCTATCTGTGTATTTTTTAATAAGAGGCCAAGAACCTGGAGACACCCATTTGAGACAGAGACCTCCCGTACCAGATGGGTTCAGATTCCAGTCACACCCAGAAGAGCTTAGTGCGTTACTTAAACCTTATTTCTTCTCTCTTTAAAGTCAACGTAGTACATTATAGGCTAGTTGACTTAATTCATCTAAGCACATTAGCACAGACTGGCGCGGTAGAGCCAAGGTGTCGATAACCTGCTATAAAGTCAAGTTCAGAAATAGTAGGGGCCATCTGGTTGACACAGTGTGCAGGCTCTTTAGCAGATCTCAGGTGTTCTGGCTGTGGGGCAGGCGTCATATCCTAAAAACGAGATGTCTCCTCTAGCTGTCTCTACGCTGTCACATGCTCTACATCGCCTTCACTCTTTAGAAGGATTTTATGTACACATTAGCTGTTTTATTAGGACAGTCTCTCTCTCTCTCTCTCTCTCTCTCTCTCGTTCTTTCTTTCCTCCAGATAATTTTTTTTTAAGCCAGGATGAGCACAGGTGACAGTCACAAGGACCTTCATCCCTAAACCAGCTTGCCTTTGAGTCAGGAGATGGGGAGGGGGGACATTTGTGAGTGTGGGCGTTAGGTGCACAGAGGAATGGAATGGGAACAGATGTCTCAGGAGCAGCACTGTGCAGGAAGTCGTGGAGAGCCACCCGGAAGAGCTCTGGGTCACCTTGTGCAGAACTCTTGTCCCACCTCAGCCACCGCACCTGCTCTCTGCTCACGTGCCCGTCTCTATCAAAGGTGAGGCTTCCTGAGGTGGTCTGCCTTGAAGCTCTAGAGTGACGTGTTTCTTCTTCTCTCTCCTTTCCCCGGATCAGAGCTTCCAGCTGCCTCTCAGGCTGGTGTCTACGAGTTGCGTTGGTCAGAAGTGAACTCACAGCTGGCCCGCCATGAACTGGAAGGTAAGAGAAGTTTTAAAATGTAGAGGTTTTGTTTGTTCTGTTTCTGTCTTTCCACATGTATCAGTCACACAAGTGGACACCTGAGTTGATCAGCTGGTTGATTTGTAGCTCATGGGGTCTGGAAATCCCAGCCTTGCTGTGGGCCTCTGGTGGGGTAACAGACAGCATGGGCAGAGATAGAAGTACTTGTCACTCCTGGACTGGTAAGCGGGATGGAAGAAGAAACCAGAGTCCCACAGCCCCTCTGCAGACGGACTTCCAGTGACCTGGGACCTCCCCTAAGGCCTCTCCCTGAGGGTTCACTGCACTTGGAACAAGCCTTTAACACACACTACAATAATAGCATTCACGGTGGTAAAAAATTAACAGTAACAATGCTGTATCAGATTTAGTTTTAGTTAAATCCGTTCTTCAACAATTTCGTGAACGTGTATGACACACCCACTCCCAGCCTGTCTTATCTCTTTCCAATCCATTCAGCTTCCTTCCCTCCTTCCAGATCCCATGGTCACATCCATGTCTTTTTCTTTTGTTTTTGTGGTTTACTGAGTCTTACCAGGACTGTCTGTCACTGTGGGTTTGGAGCCTGGTGGGAGTGAAGCATTTTTTTTTTAAGTAGACAAAATGTAATCACATTTAATGTTTTGAGTTAAAACTTATAAATTTGCATTTGTTCTCCAGACTTCTGGAGGAAGGCGAGGCCTTTCTTTGAGTGTGCTTCCTCTAACTTGAGACCCAGCTCACTTTTCTTTCAAAAACCAGGCCTTTAAAGCTTCTCTTCACATTCCACATTTTATTTCTTTAAAGTGGGTGTAAATGGTTGAATGTTGGTGCCTCTCAATTTTGTATGTTGCATTTCTGAGGCCAGGATGATGGTATTGGGGAGGTGATTATGTTGCAAGCGTGGAGCCCTCATGAATGGGATAGTACCCTGGGTGGCTGATCTCAGTTGTCACCTCAGGAGACAGGCCTCTAGCTTGCCTGTGGGGATTATCTTGAGTGGATTAGTTGTGGTGGGAAGACCCGTCCGATGGATGCAGTGTGACCAGCTGCCTTCTGCTCCTGTTATCATAACTCCCCACCATGATGGACTGTATCCCAGAACTGCAAACCACAATCAGCCCCCCCTCCTTCAGGATATCGAGGGCTACACAGAGAAACTCTGTCTAAGGAAAACAAACAAACAAACACTTCAAATTTTCACCGTCCTCTTCATAATCCCATACAGTTGTTTTTCCAAGAGCATTGCTTTTTTCCTAGCTACATGTGAATTCAACTCAGTTTTCATGGAAACCACCTTGAGAAAAAAGTCATAAATTACTCATTGGTGTACCAAGGACGAGTTGAACTGATTAGAAATAGATGCAAAAGAGTCCTTAAAATGTTAGGTTTAGCTGTTAGAGCAGGGGTTGAATTGAGGGTAGGCAGAGCAGAGCCTGCCAGCTGGCTGCATTCAGCAGGCTCTGGGCAGCAACGTCCTTAGGGGAAAGGAGAGGATCCCATTAAATGCCTGAAACTCTCAAGGTGAGGGGGAGCTGGCTTAACCAAACAGCTGCGTGGCCAGGCTAGTGTGTGCCTGCTGTCCAGGAGGCTTGACTGCACAGGGAAGGTGAAGATGGGCACATCTGAGGAGGCTTGACTGCATAGGAAGGGTGGAGGTGGACACATCTGAGGAGGCTTGCTGGCCAGCCAGTCTAGCCAAAACTGAGCTGAGTTCCATGTTCAGTGAAGAGTGGAAGAAAAACCGTCCTCATGTACACATAAGCAAGTGCACCAGCACATGCAACATACACACCCACACACACTAGAGTTGATCTCACCAATCCCAGCACATAGACACACACACAAACACACAGACACACAGACACACACACACACACACACACAGACACACACACAGACACACACACACACACACACACACACACACACACACACACACACAATCTCACCTTCCCAGCAGTGGTCATTCTCCCCTACAGGCCTGCATATTTTGAAAGAGAAAAAATCAGAGGGAAACTGAGGCCAGCTGAAGCCACTGCCCTAGAAGGGGCAGGCAAGGGGGCACGCCCCTTAGCCCTTGCCCTCTGCTGGCATTGCCCTCTCTCCCTCTAGGCCTGGAAAGTCTTGCCTCTCTAGTCTCTGTGAGAAGAAAATAAATAATGAAACCATGTAACCTGTGCCTGTTAGTTGTGTTTCCTTTTCAGTCTGCTTTCTAACTTCCTGTAGAGATAACATGTTACGGCCCTTGCTTGTGCCGTGGAGAACCCTGGGCTGTGACGTGGGCTTCACTTACTAGGACGGCAGGGTGTACCCAGAGAGAAGAGAAATCCCGTTCAGACTGGCTTCAGCCAGCCTAGAACAGCCTGGTGAACTTCAGGAGGTTTATGTGCAATGCTGTACATTCAGCTAGTTTGTGAACCCGGAGTCTTGCCCTTGGAGTGTGAACCTCCAGGAGGAAGCCTGGGAGGTCTATGGGAAGCACGGATGTTAGCCAATAGGGCTTGGGAGGACCACATGACAGGCACATCAGCCCAACCTGTTGTCAGGGTGAATGTCCCTCACTGTTCTTTGTACTGTCATCCTCCAGATCCCCCGTGCTCCTAAGCTGTTTGATCTCTACTCTTAGGTGACTTAGCGGTTGAAAGTAGGCAGTTACTTTATTATAGTTAATTCAAGTTAATTAAGTTAACTTAATTGTCCTTACATTAAGCAGTTTCAATGTGTACCTTCTCCACTGTATCATGTATTCTATCACAGGGCAACCTTCCTCAGGGGTCCTTAGATATCCATACCTGATGGTTAAGTAGTTTCTAATCCACTTGAGTTGTTGCTGACTTGCATGACTTAATTGTAAAACCGATTCAGGGGAGGAGGGCGTGGTATGTGTTACCCGGAAATGCAGCGATGGAGTCAGGCCTCAGAAGAGTGGGGGAGGGGTCCTACCCCTCCTCACCCGTTAGTGACCTCCTGGTACTTAACTGCTCATCTGTCGGGTCCATAGCAGCCGATGCTCCATCTGCACCAAGAGTGAACCACAGAGGACCTAGACACAGTTGGAGGGACACAGATGTGTATAAACTGGAATCAGGAGCAGGAGACTGGTTTCCATCTGACCCTGGCCATCTCTCCGGCCCCTTAGACTAGCTCTCTTATATAGCCCAGGCCTGCCTACCAAGGGATGGTGCCGCCCACCGTGGGCTGAGCCTCCTACATCAATGAATCACCAAGACAACTCCCCACAGACGTGTCCGCAGGCCGATCTGGTCTAGGCACCTCCTGCAATCTAGGCTTTCCTCTCAGGGGGCTGTAGGTTGTGTCAAGTCGTTGGGTAAGCTAACCAGGACACCACCGTGGCCCAAGCACCTAGCCTCTGTTTGAAACATTGTAGGTGCTCAGTAACATCTGCGGGGTGAAGGAGTCTGACTGAGGCTCATCACGTGACTGTGCGGGGGAGGGGTCTGACTGAGGCTCATCACGTGACCGCTACAGCAGTCAGCATGTGTCTTCCTCCCTTGAGGTTCTTGAACACGTGCCCTTGCTGCTGTACATCTTGGCAGCCAAGACCCTGATCCTCTGCCTGGCCTTCGCGGGAGTGAAAATGTACCAGAGGAAAAGCCTGGACGCCAAACTGCAAGCCGAGAAGCAGCAGCGGTCGGAGAAGAAAGAGAGCTGAGGAGATGGCAGAGGTACCCGGCTTCTAACCTGTCTAGAGCGCTACAGTGGCCAACAAGGGTGTGGTGCCCTGAGATCTTGGCATGCTGGCTCCGAAGGGCTGCAAGAGGGCGCGTGGTCCCCACAGACAGGGTGCAAGGCCCCGCCCTCTGCCCCCACTGCTGACCATTTGCAGAGTATCAGTCCTCTCTGCTCCAAGCTTGTTGTGCTTCTTAATGGCAGTGTGTATGTGCGTGTGTGCGCACTCGCACACACGGGGACGGTGGGGGGGTGGTGGCTCAGACCCCTGACTTAGCTGTAGATTTGTGCTCCAGAGAAGCCCAGGTACTAAAAACTGCAAAGCAGTGTGCATGAATGTGCTGACCTACCTGGCGGAGGAGGAGGAGGAGAGAGAGAGTCACAGGCCCTAGCAACCTGTTCGGTGAGGTCTGACTCTCTGGTGGCAAATAACCCCTTCGCAGTCCAACCATAATCTGGCCACACCTCATCTGCCCCTCTCTCCAGTCCACTTCCACAGTGGTGATGAAAGCACCTCCCGACGTGGAGCTTATGCGTTGCTGTAGCTGGTGCCTCTCAGGGTGCTTAGGATAGGGTGGGAAGGGCTCTGGAGCATGCTTGGGGCGGTCAGGACTCCAGGTTCCCAGAAGCTATTTTTAAGGCCTTGTCAGAGATAGACCATGGTCCTTAACTCTCATGTACAGATCTGTTTCTTCACTTATCAAACCGGACTCCAGGCCTCTCAGGGTTCAAATATGAAGAGCAAGGATTCTAGATTCTAGATTACAGTTCCAGCATCCGGCTGCAGAGCAGAATTTCCTACACAGCTGCATGGATGCTGTGTTGCTTATTATTATTATTGAGAATACAGATTCTCAGGCCCCCTCAGGAAAGGGACCGATGTCCCTGGTTCAGTCTGGGCAGTGTTTCATTTGAAAACCCACCAGGGGATTTTCAGTCTGCTCAGCTCCAGGTCGCTGAGGGGACCGCTGAACTGACTTTACAGTGTTGTGCACCCGGCGCCATGCTTCTAAAAGTGGGTGTTCCCTCAGGCTGTTGGGAGTGAAGCAGGTGTCTTAGTGATGGAGGTGAGACCGGAGCACTAAGGGGTGATTTGGGGCTGGGCATTTTACTGCGCATTTCATGCATGGCTGCACTCCTCAGCCCCCACTGACAACTCTCTGAGGTGACATCAGCCCGAAAGAACAGTGGGGAGCAGAGCTGGCAATTGACCCACAAGCTGCATCATCTCCCCACAAAAATGAGAGCAGAGGAGCACAGTGGTCCTGCCACCACTCGCTGGCCCTCAGTGAGTGGAGACGTCTGCGGGCGGAAGAACCCACCCCGTGGAACCTTGCCTTATTGATTGAAATGCAAAAATAAGCAGGAAGTGCATGGCCCCAGTGCTAGTTGGAGGAGAGGGCTTGATGAGCGACCTAAAATGCTGAGGACAGTTAGTTCGAATGCTGGTTGGGTTTATGTTGCCGGCACAGCCATGATTCTGGTTACCTGAGAAGCTGGAAAGATGGGGTGTGACGACAGTGTCCTTTATGTCCCACTTTTCCATTGAGCCCGTGCCAGACCGTGGGTGTGCACACCCCCACGTAGAACTGATGGGGAGATGGCCTTTCAGGACAGCAGCTGCCCCAAGCCTGCTTTTAGGAAAAGAATCTTCAGAGAGAAAGAAAGCCATGTTGTCTAAAGGCACCTACTAATAGGTCAGGCTGAGCGGCCCCCACTGGAGTCGGAATGCTCATGCATTGATGCTGAGTATGCAGAGCAGCTCTGTGTATCCAGCGCCTCCTTCATTACTCTGGTCTCCCTTGCTTTCTAGATTTTTCTATTTAAATGTCAGCTTGGGTGGACTCCAGCAGAGAAGAGAAGAAAGACCTAGTGATCTAGGGATTACCGGATGACAGAGGACACACTTCCAGCCTGGACCTTTAACTTAATGATTAACAGTGTGAATTTTGTATGTTTATAGAAGAACCAGTATTTTGTTAGTGAAATAAAGTACATTTCTAAAAAAGGCTGTCTGCGATCTCTTCCTCCCTCGCTCCTTCCTTCTCTCCCTCCTCCTCTCCCCTTCTTCTTGCTTCCCCCCTACCCCACACTTTATGGGAGGACTCAACCCCTCCTTTCCCAGGCACATGCTGGTTGTGGGGTTGTGACAGCAAATCTTGGGTGTATGTGCATGCCTGCCCAGGTCGGGGGTGACACCGCTGAGGGGCTGGTCCTTGGCGATGACAGCATCAGTAGAAGCCTCAGCCAGCTTGTCCCACTCACCACCATGCTCCTTCAGGAGCAGCTTGTTTCCATGGTGACTGTGTGCCTGTCTATGACAGATCCATGAGAGCTGGACCCTCTGCTGGTCTGAGGGTTTCTGTGGTGAGGGATCACAGTAACTAGATCTACAAAGAGCCACTTTGTGGAGGCGTGGTGGCTCACACCTGTAATCCTAGTTCTGGGAGGCCTGCCAGCAGTTAGAGGCTAGCCTGTGCTACACAGTGACTTCCTGACCAGTCTGATGCTTTCCTATCTGAGAGGAGACAATGCACCTAACAGACTGGGCTCTCGAGGCACCTGAGTGGATTGGAGATGCAGGTACAGAATGACCCTCAGGCCACAAGGGGCAGATGTCAAAACAGGCGAAGGGCTATGTTTCCCGAAACTGCCCCAGCCCACGCTGCAGGAGGCCGCTCCAACCTTTGCCCCCGAGCTAGCCGCCACCCCTTCTCTGACCCAGCCCACTCTGGCTGGGACTATCCGGGGCATAGATGGGCAGAGCCCAAGGTTTTAGGTTCTGTGGCTGTGCCTAGATGGTCACACCCTGGACCATAGCCAATTCTCATGCCTCAGTCAGGGCCTCCCTGTAGCCTGCCAGGTGGACCCACTTCATTTCAAACCTCTACGAGCTACTCACTTTGCAGAGTTAGGACATAACCGGTCCCCAGAATGCCTGGCCTCAGACTCACGCCACTGGACACTACCTCCCACTCACTGTCACCCACATACCCACTACGTTCACTACAGAGGTCCACTGGCTTTAACCAAGTCATCCTGACCAGCAGGTATTTATTTGAAGTTCACCTTCCTTGGTGTTGGGATCTAAAGCTCACCCTGTAGCTTTGAAGAACACGTGGCTGTCTTCTTAGAACATTCCATAGATGACGACCCAGGGGTTGGGCATAACCACTGACACACCCATTACTTTTCTGTGAACAGTATGGAGTTCAGTTATTTTCCTTTACCCCCTGCCTATGCACCTTCTGCCACTAGGGGGATCAATCACCCTTGCCTGCGTGGATCTTACTGCATTTGTAAGTGAAGCCTGGGCACCTGTAGCTATATATTAAATAGTTGGTTCGGAAGGAGCGGCTGGAAGTCGGCAGGCAGACAGGATGGCGTGGCTCACACCCAGAAGCCCTATTGGGACCTCAGCCAGCAGCTGGTCCATAACTGAGAAGGCACAGTTAGAAAATACATAGCCATCTGGGGTGGCCTTCAGTTGTCATAAAGAACATGAAGGGAGACCCATGTTCTCCCATGAGACAGCCTCAGTGTTCCTAGTGCAGATCCCTGTTAACCTCACATACATCCCTGATCTGCCTTCTTTGGCTACATTGCCAAAGGAGGAGAGGCTGCTAGAAAGAGAAACAAGCAGACCAGGCCAGAGAACACCTGATCTCCATGTGTCATACAGTGCAGTCAGTGGCCAGCAGCTCCACATCATGCACCCACATGATGACATTTGTCCCTTATGGTGACCTTGAAAAAAAATGGTTAAGTGGCTTCCCACACTCTGATTGAGGAGGCAGAGATGGATGCTATGTATTTCAGAGACCACAGAGCCTTGGCTGTGCTCAAGTTCCATAGGAGGAAACAGGTGTTCACAACCACCGTTCCCAGGGACTTCCACGTGCCTACCCTTCATGGTGCTGCCTCATCCTGGCTTCATTGTGTCCGTGTTCCGGAGTCTTGCTCAGCACAGGATTAGGGCCAAGCTCAGGGTACAGTGATGGGAGGTGTTCAGACATGACTGTGGGGAACCCTCTCTCTGCTGCCAGAAGTATGTAAACGGTCGAGGTGGGTCAGGCTATCTCCTGTCAGGACGGGAACCAGCCTCTTTATGAGAGCTTTCTCACGGCTCCAGCTGTGGGAGAAGTCATCGGAACTGGCCAGGTCCACGTGGCTTCAGGACCTAGAGGAGAGAGGTAGGAAGTCCGTGGATTGGAGCTTCCTCCCCATCCCCAGGGTCTGTCGTGCCTTCCTTTAGCGAGGCCTCTTTCAAACCTTTTATTGCCATTCTGTAACCTGGACATAATGGAACGATATAATTATTTTGTGATCTGAGAGTTAATATTAAGGTTGGAATGAATGTGTTTTCCAATGGCCAGCCACCAAGGGAAATTGGAGTACTTGGTACATTGCACCTAATTAAATGGCTGACATAGCTTCTGGGTTTATTGTCAGTTAATAAATTCTGACACATGGAAATCTATAATCTTATCTATTCATATTTCCACTACAGCACACTCATGACCTTTATTCTGATCTGTGTTGACCAAGGCCTGAAGCTTAATCCAAAATATGTTAGACTTTTTTTTTTAACACTGGGTGAGCCATGCACTGATCTGCCCCTGCCTAGATGCCCCTTCTCCCTGTACTCTTCCAAATGTTCTGCAGTAATGTTGAGGCACTGCCTCCAAGCTCTCATTCACAAGCTCACATCTTGCTGAGCCTGGGGGCTGCTCCACCACCGAATCCAGACTTCCTAGAGCACCCAGACTTGTTTTTCATGGTAATCCTGAGCCGTTGTCAAGCACATAGAAGGCACCAGAATATTTAATGGGTGTGTAACTGATGACCTAGAAGAAAGGGAGCAGGGAGCTTCACCAAGACCATCAATGCCTCCCCAATCCATCTTCTCCCACCTCCCTTGACAGAATCCTGAGGTGTTGTTTTGTTTTTATAATCCTGGGTTTTTGTGTTTGATTTTTTTCAAGACAGGGTCTCTCTGTGTATCTCTGGCTGTCCTGGAACTTGCTCTGTAGACCAGGCTGGCCTCGAACTCAGAGATTTGCCTGCCTCTGCCTGCTAAGTGCTAGAATTAAAGGCATGTGCCACCACTGCTTGGATAATAATCCTGAGTTTTACATAGCCATAGTGCCACCAACTTAAAGACTCATGTCCCAGCTGTCCTTGTGGTCAAGTCTGACTAATCAAGTTTGAACATGTTCATTTAAAGGGGAGAGAATGCACTAGAGAGCTGTCCGGGGTGAAGAGCACTGGCTGCTCCTTCAGAGGACTCAGGTTTGGTTCCCAGCACCCACATGGTGGAGCACAACAGTCTGTAAGACCAGTCCCAGAGGATCCAATGCCCTCTTGCCTTCGTGCATACCAGGCACTCACGTGGCACATGCATATAAATGTAGACAAAACACCCACACACAGAAGAGAACTTATTTCCTTAAAAGCTGATATAAGGGCTGAAGAGCTGACTTGTAAGAGTTACACAGGCATGAGTAGCCTGGTCCAAATCCTCATCACCCACAATAAAAGCCATGTAGGCGGAGTTTTTTGTCAGGACTGCTGGTTAGCTCTGTCCTGCCAGCCACTCCCAAACAACCACATAGAGACTTATTATTATTTATAAATGCTCAGCCAATGGCTTAGGCTTATTAACTAGCTCTTTTTTGAGATTTATTTATTATGCATACAGTGTTCTGCCTACATGTATCCCTGCAGGCTGGAAGAGGGCATCAGATCTCATTACAGATGGTTGTGAGCCACCATGTGGTTACTGGGAATTGAACTCAGGACCTCTGGAAGAACAGCCACTGCTCTTAACCTCTAGGCCGTCTCTCCAGGCCTTTCTAACTAGCTCTTACAACTTAAATCAACTCATATTTCTTATATATGCTTTACCACATGATGGTAACTTTTTTCAGCATGGCCTGTTCATCTCCTGCTTCCTCAGCATCTTGCTGGTAACTCCTTGTGATGCTTGCTGCCCTTCTTCTTTCCAGCATTCTCTCTGCCCTGAAAATCCTGACTAGCTATTGGCCAGTCAGCTCTTTATTAACAATGAGAGCAACACATCTCCACAGTGTACAGAAGGATTATTCCACAGCAAAGCCAAGCGTAGCCTGGGCTCCTGTGCCACAGTGGGGGTGGGGGTGGGCAGAGACAGGGTGATCGCTCAGACTTACTGGCTGCCAGATTAGTTCTAGTTTCAGTGAGAGACCCTACCTCAGAGGAACAGGGCTGAGAGAGAGAGAGAGAGACAGAGCAAGTCATCCAGTGTCCCCCTTCCTCTGTGGGCATGCAGGTGTGTGCATCGCCCATATTCATGTGCACACACTACATCCACACACATCCACAAGAGTGGATGAGATGGGCCGCCATTTAGATAAGGGTAAAGCACTGGCCTGGCATGCTCAAGACTCTGGGTTCCATCCCTAGAACTGCAAATAGTAAATGAAAAGGAGATGAGATGTGTGTGCCTGGCGGTGGTGGAGCACACCTTTAATCCCAGCACTCGGGAGGCAGAGGCAGGCGGATCTCTGTGGGTTTGAGGCCAGCCTGGTCTACAGAGTGAGATCCAGGATAGCTAGAGCTGTTACACAAAGACACTTTGTCTTGAAAAATCAAAAGAAAGAAAGAGATGAGATGAGCCCTGTGCCCCTCCTTTCTCGTCTGCCCGCTGGAACGCTAACGCAGTGGTTCACTCATCAGCCATCTTGAACTATGAGGTAGCCTTGAGGTCAAACCAAGTCTGAGATAAAGGAGCTATGAGGAAATCCCTGCAGGTGTAGAGAGCCGCGTGTAGCTGCACCCTAAAGATGGCTCTGCCTTCTACCCTCTGCCTTCCCGATGGCAAACACTCTTTAGGGTAAACAGTTCCTTATTTGGCTGTGGCTGGATTCGTGTGTTGCTGGCATATGCGTGAACCTGTGGACAGTGCCCACGTGGCTGCTTGGGGTTGGCAGCCCAGCCCTACTTAGGTGCTGGGAGAGGCTTGCCCCAGGGAGAGAGACACAATGCAATTAATCAAAGGTCTGAATAAACTGTGATGAGAAGGATCCCGGTGTCGCGTCTTCCTTGCTGGTCGAGGCGGGCGCGACAAGTGGTGGCGGGGATAATTACCACGGCTCTCTCCGGATTCAGAACTTTTTACAGTCAGGCAGTATACCGGTAAGTCCTCAGGAAAAAAAAAACTGGGGATCCGCGACAAAAGCGGGTAACGCTCACCTGTAGAAGGGAGAGCGGGATAGCAGAGCTGCGATAAAAGCAGACGGGTAATTAGACAAAACAAACAGGGAAACCGGAGGGCTGGAGCAATTCTGCAGAGGCTCTGAGAAACCTCCCAGAAACTTCTCAAATTGAGGAAAGAAAAAAAAGTATACTAACATGGGCGCCTCCTCCTCGCACCCAATTTTTCTGGCTCTTAACGAGCTGCTTCTCTCTAAGAAATTGAAAGTAAAAAAACACACCTTAGAGCGATTTTTGCAACAGTGTGATGTAATTGTTCCTTGGTTTGCAATTTCTGGAAGCCTCACAGTGCCTTCCTGGGAGAAATTGGGAAGAGACTTAGATTTGGATTGCAGGTGCAGATCGCAGTATCATAGCTAACAAAGATTGGCCTTGAGGTTGGCCTATACAGGCTTCCTCACAAACATTGCAGGGATTGGGTTATGCCAGTGTTCCAAATGTTAGTGCAAATTTGTTAAATTGGCAAGATTCAGAAGGTCACTCTGGCGTTATGCTTCCAGTGTCCCTCTGGGGGAGAAATCTTATGAAATCCATGGGCTTTCAGTTGAGTAATGAATACTCCAAAGAATCTAAAAATATTATGAAAAACATGGGGTGTCATACTGATTTTGGCCTGGGAAAATTTTTACAAGGCAAAAAGGAGCCAATACAAACAGTACCTAGAAAACCCAAACAAGGGTTGGGTTTTTCCTAGGGGCCGCTGAGGAGGGCATTCCCATAACCTGGGTAACGGAGGAGCCAGTTTGGGTTCCTCAGTGGCCACTCTCCTCTGAGAAATTACATGCTGCATATCAATTAGTGAAAGAGCAATTGGAGAAAGGGCACATTAAACCCTCTCTTTCTCCCTGGAATACACCCATATTTGTCATCAAGAAGAAATCAGGAAAATGGAGATTGTTACATGATCTTAGAGCTATAAATGAGCAAATGAGAATTATGGGACCTGTACAGCATGGTCTTCCATTGCTGTCAGCCTTGCCTGAAAATTGGCCTATTATTGTGGTAGATATTAAGGACTGCTTCTTTTCCATTCCACTGAATAGCAAAGACAGTGAGAGATTCGCTTTCACTTTACCGTCCACTAATCATGAGGAACCTGATAAAAGATATCAGTGGGTTGTATTGCCACAAGGCATGGCCAACAGTCCTACAATGTGTCAATTATTTGTAACAACTGCTTTAGAACCCTTGGGAGCACATTTTCCTGGCCTGAGATGCCTCCATTATATGGATGATATACTGTTAGCAGCTAAAGAAGAGAGCATTCTTCAAGAAGCATATAGCTCACTTGTAGAACTGCTAAAGCAAAAGGGACTCTGTATTGCCCCTGAGAAGGTGCAACAGAGCAAAGTTGTCAATTATCTTGGCTCTAAAATAACTGAACATCATATCATGCCACAAAAGGTGGAGTTAAGGAAGGATCATCTTTGCACATTGAATGATTTTCAAAAATTATTAGGAGATATAAATTGGATAAGAGGAAGTTTAGGAATGGCCAATTATGAGTTAAAACCATTATATGATATTTTAATTGGAGATGCAGCCTTGGATTCACCGAGGCAATTAACCAGTGCAGCCCAAGAAGCCTTAACAAAATTAGAGGATAGGCTACAAAGAGCTTTTCTTCAAAGAGTGCAAAATAATGATGATATTACCCTGTGCATTCTGCCTACCCAGTTACAACCTACGGGAATTTTATGGCAAAAAGGACCCTTGTTATGGATTTATACTAAAATCTCACCTGCAAAATCAATTGAGTATTATCCTATTGCTGTAGCATTACTTGCACAACAAGGTATTCAACAATGTTTACAATATTTTGGGACATCACCACAAACGCTAGTTGTTCCTTATGATTCTACTCAAGTCAAGGTATTATGTGCTGCCATAGATGATTGGGCAATTCTGCGTTGTACCTATCCAGGACACATAGATTGCCATTATCCTAAACATCCACTATTAACTTTCTTTAAAGAACATCCTGTAGTTTTCCCTAAAGTAACTGCTTCAAAGCCCATTCCAGGAGCAAGTGTTATATTTACAGATGGGTCTAAGACAGGCTGTGGTGCTTATATGGTGGATTCTAATGAACCTGTAAAGCATCAATTCTTGCCAGGTGCACCTCAACAGGTGGAGCTTTCAATAGTTCTTGAAGTTTTCAAGGCTTGTCCATTTGCATTTAATTTAGTGTCAGATTCTAGTTATGTTGTTAATGCTTTGAAAAGCCTTGAGTGTGCAGGGCCCATCAAATCTTCTAGCCCTGTTAGCTCATTGTTTGGCCAATTACAGAAACTGATCTGGCAACGTAAAAATCCCTTTTTTGTGCAGCACATCCGTGCACATACCAGTCTGCCAGGTCCATTGGCTGAAGGCAATGATATAGTGGATCAGTGTACTAGACAGGAATGGATGTTTGTGGCTTCTGCCATACAACAAGCACATGCTTTCCACAAAGAATTTCATGTTAATGCAAGGACATTACAACAAAAATTTTCTATCTCACGTGCAGAGGCACGAAAGGTGGAACTAGATTGTCCCCAATGTGTCATTTTTCATCATCCTTCTAGATTAGGAGTTAACCCTCGTGGTTTGCTCCCCCTAAAAATATGGCAAATGGATGTTACACATATCTCTGAATTTGGACGTGTCAAATATGTACATGTATCTGTTGATACCTGTTCTGGAATCATTCATGCCACCCCAATGGCAGGAGAAAAAGCCTCTCATGTCATTGCTCATTGCTTAGAAGCTTGGGCAGCATGGGGTAAGCCTCAACAGTTAAAGACAGACAATGGTCCTGCATATACCGGACAGAAGTTTGCTTCCTTCTGTCAACAGATGAATATGCAACTTGTACATGGCCTACCATATAATCCACAAGGTCAAGGCATTGTGGAGCGTGCTCATCGCTCCTTGAAGGAGTTGCTTCAAAAACAAAAAGGGGGAATAGGCTATGGCCGTACCCCTAAGGACAGACTTTCTCTTGCATTATTTACTCTGAATTTTTTGAATTTGGATGTTTCCAATTGTTCTGCTGCAGACAGGCATCATTGTCAGTACAGTCCTTCTAAAGGAATGGTGAAATGGAAAGATGCCTTGACAGGTGTCTGGCACGGACCTGATCCCGTGCTGACATGGGCACGAGGTTCTGTTTGTGTTTTTCCACAGGATCGGCAAGACCCGGTGTGGGTTCCTGAGCGCCTAGTGAGAAGAGTCCAGTGCCAGGAAGAACATGTCTGCGAAGACAGTGATCTCTCTGTTCGCGCTAATGATGATTCAGCTGGGAATGACGGACCTAAGATGGGGGATACTGTCAGTGTTCCCGAGACCAATGCCAGTCCGTCATGATGCAATATTATTCCCATGACTATTCGGTAGTAATAAAAGTATGGATGTTCCATATCTCCCCATGGACCCAGAGGAAGCTCCTATAGGAGAAAATAGGTCTTTTAATTAAATGGAATTCTTTGTTTCCAAATTGTCAGAAACAGATCAGATGTTTCCCCATGTGTCTTGATATATAACCAGACGGCTGGATGGTTTGATTTGCCTGGACCAGGCCCTTGTTTTTCAGCCAATGCCTCTTGGGTGTCTGGATGGTGGCCTGCTAAAGCGTTGGGAAATGATACACCAGGTCAGCCAAAATGGGCCCCCTTTTGTTAGGGTCAAGATGGAGGGAACGTCTGGCCCTGGACAGGTTGTCAGTCTCGTATTGTGATCTGGGCCAATCAAGGAAAGAGTTTCACCTTTTCCCCTGGAATAAGCACAGACTTTAATCAGACTTTTGTAGGTAGTAATTATAGTGAGCAACATCCCTCTCAGTTGTATATTTCTAATCCTTTTGATAATTGGCTATTGTGTGGCATTAATGGAAGTTGCATGAATTTAGAGCCCCTAGTTATGATTGCTGGGGGAGTGCATAGGATCAGTCAGTTTTCATGGAGTAGCTCCAAGCCTTGGGGCTCCTGGGATTCTGTGCCTGGCCCGTTATCCACAGGCATCACCGCCAAAACTGATACAGGCTGTGCGTATGACGGAGTTAAGCCACTGGCTAATATTACTTATAATCCTACTCCAGTTTGTGTGTATCCTCCATTCTTGTTTATAGTGAGCAAAGAGAGGCCTGTATCTTGCAATAATAATACCTGTTTTTATACTCAATGCTGGAATGCTTCCAAATATGATTATGCCATAATTACCCGTATGCCTCGCTGGGTGCCTATGCCAGTTGATGCTCCTAATGCTATGACCCTGTTTAGACAGAAAAAGGATTTTGGCATTACTGCAGCCATTGTTACAGCTATTTCCTTGGCTGCTGTTGGAGCTGCTACAGCCGCCATTGCCATGAGTCATACTGTACAGAAGGCACAGACCTTGAATAATCTTTCTGCCAATGTGGCACATGTTTTGGATGTGCAAAAGGTCGTCAATGCTCAAATACGAGGAGGATTGATGGTGGTCAACCAGAGAATTGACCTGGTTCAAGAGCAAATTGATACCCTTTGGCAGATTGCCCAGCTCGGCTGTCAATGGAAGTATGAAGGGTTATGTGTGACTAGTGTCCCATATAATAATTTTACCCATGCTGCAGATTTATCTAAAAGGTTGTCTAGTTATCTTTAAGGCAATTGGACTGGAGAGTTCGATAACCTGATGGACCAGCTGAGAGTGGCTATTGTCACGGTGAATTCGACCCGAGTGGATATCGGACTGATGGAGGGATTGTCTTCCTGGATTGCTACAGCCATGGATCACATGAAGGAGTGGGTGGGAATAGGAGCCCTAGTAGGTTTACTGGTGCTCACCTCCCTAGTATGCTTGTGGTGCATTTGTCGCATTAGGATCTCACAGCGTCGCCATGCAGCCATGATCGTCCAAGCCTTTATGGCCATTGATGCAGGACAGTCTCCCCAAGCCTGGTTGGCTACTTTAAAAGATATTTAGGCACAGGATGCGAGGCCTGCACACTGCACTTGAGGTTATGATACGCTGACCTCAAGAAGAGCAAGTCTGATTGCATGTGGGTTGGTACCCTAACTCCCACCTCTGTGAAAAGGGTATCGGACGGGTCTAGTGTTCTCTGGGTGGACGACGCCTGGACAAACATTAGTACATGTTCCATTTTAGCAGAGATCAGACCTCTACTCTTGCCTGTTGCGTTGTAAAACAAAAAGGGGGAAACTGTAGAGAGCCGCGTGTAGCCGCACCCTAAAGATGGCTCTGGCTTCTACCCTCTGCCTTCCCGATGGCAAACACTCTTTATGGTAAACAGCTCCTTATTTGGCTATGGCTGGATTCGTGTGTTGCTGGCATATGCGTGAACCTGTGGACAGTGCCCACGTGGCTGCTTGGGGTTGGCAGCCCAGCCCTACTTAGGTGCTGGGAGAGGCTTGCCCCGGGGAGAGAGACACAATGCAATTAATCAAAGGTCTGAATAAACTGTGATGAGAAGGATCCCGGTGTCGCGTCTTCCTTGCTGGTCGAGGCGGGCGCGACATGCAGGTGTCATGGCAGGCAAGGAAACCGTCTGCAAAGAGGTGAAAATGAAATCTCGGTTCAGCCTGACTTAGCCTGGATCCAGCTTCAGGAGTCTGATGTTGAGCAGTTTATTGCTGGCATATTTAAACACAACAGAATTCTGGGAAAGTTCAGGTTTGCAGGAAACAACCATTCCAGTTCCAGGTGCACAATAAAGTTTAAAGTGTGACTACACAGAAACTCCTTTGCAGAGTACATGTGACCCTGAAGACAGGTTCTATAGTGTAAGGGCCTAGGCTCCAGTGTTGTCTCTGAGAGAACGTAGAGATCAGCAGGGTCTAAAGTACCTGTGACATGCCCCTAAGGATGGGTCCTATTTACTGAGAGCTAAAGATAAAGGTCTAATAGGGAAGAGTCAGGAATAAACATCCTGGGAGGTTTGGGTGAGGTCTACCTCTACAGATAACAAAGGTCACCAGGCTGTTAACAGCCTCCACTCCCAGCTTTCTGGGTGGAATGCAGGCATCTTACCCTCCATTGATGAGACACCCTGTGTATTTAGCATTCCCGGTTTCCCCAGTGATTTGTGGGTAAAAAGACTTTAGTTCTCACAACAGAGCTAGGACCCTGGGCCCTGGTACCTGAGGGCCATTGTGTGCCATGGACAGTCCCCTTGGCACTTCTTACTTTGATGGGTGAGAGGATGCACTTGAGAGTCAGGTGACATCTTTGTGGATTCCTGGCCCAACCTAATGCCATGAAGAGATAGGCACAGGGACTTCCTTGTAGGGAGACTTGGATTCTGCTTTCTCATCATCTGGTCACTGGCAGTGTATGTGTCTAGGTGTCAGTCACCAACCCAGTCATGTCTGTGTTTGTAAATGAGCCTAAAGGTCATTGCCCTGGACATAGCAGTTGTCTGAACCAAGCAAAATTGAATATGGAGAGAAGAGTTGCCATGCAAAAAAAAAAAAAAAAAAAAATCACACATGCACACATGGAAGAAGTATATACCATTTGTGAGAGTGTCCAACTGGGTTGGCACTCTAGAGGCAATGGACAAAGGTTCTATTTGCATAGTATGTTGCTTACTTTTCTCCTGCTGGGATAAAAATGCCTGACAGGGGGCCTCTAAAGGAGGAAGGATGGACTTGAATTCAGGTATAGTCTAAGTAGGACCTGGTCTTAGTAGGGACACGATAGGACAGCTGTCTTTTGGTGGCAGGAGCTGGTAGAAATGGCTGCATCAGCAAGGAAGGAAGGGCTGGGGGCAGGATGGGGCTGGGAGAGAGCCCTCAAAGTATGCCCTCTGATGACCCTCTTGGTTTATTAGACCCACAGCTTCCCAAACAGTGCCACCAGTTGGGGACCAGGTATCAAAACACAGGATACGCCAGGTGGGGTGATATCTAAACTACCACATTTATTCACACTAGTTCTAAGACAGCATCATTTTCTAGACCACCATGTTCTTAGACATCTCCTCTGGCCCATGGAAGAGAGTTGGGGGGATTGTTATTAGAAGCAGAAAGGCCAGAGAAAGTGGGATTGTCCATCAGCCCACCCTCAGGCGAGACTAATACTACCAACCCACAAATGCTACTCTAGAGGACATGTGTGCAGTGATGTGGCTCAAGCCTGTACTGGTGTGTGCGTTGGTGTGTGTGCTGGTGTGTGTGTGCTGGTATGTGACTGGTGTGTGCATTGGTGTGTGTGCTGGTGTGTGTACTGGTGTGTGTACTGGTATGTGCACTGGTGTGTGCACTGGTGTGTGGCGCTGTTCACTATTACCTTCATTGGGCTCTTCCCAGAGAGATTCTGGGCTGCGTTGTCCAGCCTCCCTGTCCCACCTCCACAAGGATAAACTTGTGACTCCCATCACCTACTATAGATGGTCATAAATGCCAGGGAGCAAAGTTGGCTCCTCAAATACTCGAAAGGAAATGAAGGCAGAGACATTAGTTTTACTGTGACCCTTCGCTTTGACCTCAGCCTTGACACAGGCTTCATTTTGAGCTCTCAGTAAGGGCTAGGCATCTGTGGTGGCTTCGGCACAGAGGACTCCATTTTAAGGCCCTCAACCCATTTTCCTGATGAGTTGATTGGGCCTCAGGAAAGCCAAACAGCTTTTGCAAGGTCTCAGGATTCCCAAGGGGACCCTGGTACCAAGGTCAGTGTGGCCTCTAACTTTCTGCTTTCATTTCTGTGTGTATCACAAACACATGTTTCACAATTGTGAGTCTGGGGTGGTGTTCCCAAACTGCACATTAAGGTGCCCCGCTGACCTTCTGCTTGCTCTTCTCAGCATTAAACAAAGCTTCAAAGCAATGGAGCCCCAAGCCCGCTGTGTAGATGAGAAACACCCCCACTCACTTATCTTGTCATCTAATACCCACAGGATGTGCTTTACTTAGTTATTGTTGTTTACATTTATTTTGTACTGCAAACTCATGAGGCTTTAGTGGTGTCCTGCCTCCCCTCAATTTCGTGTTGAAATACATTTTGTTGTGGTGTGTAGCTGATGCTGGGTGGTGCCTGTGTTGATTTTCTTATAGGATGTAAATGAGGAGTCGAGCATGCTCCAAGTGGAGCACGGTGGGCAAGCTTGTCCTTATGATCTGACTACCTTAGGGACTTAGCTCACCCCTCAGCTTCCGTGTTTGTCAAAGGGAAGAGCGATAGCAGCTTCCTGGCAGGTCGTCTCGGACAAGAGGCAGTGTGGGTAATGATGTGGTAAACAAGGTATTGTGGGTAGTGACGTGGTAAACGAGGCAGTGTGATAGTGCCTTAGCTGTGAACTGTATTTGAATCTTAGCTCTGTGCACAGCAGCCCCTCCCATGAGTTTGTGCCCCAGGTTTCCACATCTGTAAGATGTAGACACAGTCATCCCTACATTGCATCTGCTGTGATGTTGAAGTGAATCAACTCATGCAGTAGCTGGCCCATGTAGACACAGACACATCAAGAGAGAGGAGAGTTGACACCAGAGTCCACGGTTCGTATCACCCTAGAACTCTGGGTAGTGTGAGATCAATATAGTCAATACAGTCAAAGGGTACCCCCACTTTCAGCCCCCAACTCAGGCGTGTGTCACTTGCACAGTCACCGCTAAAGAGACCAAGGAAGTCTAAATCCCAGTCATGCTAACTGCTCCCAAGGAATTTAAACCTCACAGCACTTGTGAAGTAGAGAAAAGACCACACAAATGTGCTACACAGAGTTGGTTTGGCAGCTTAATTGCCAAAGAGAAATGTGTGTTTAAGGAGCAGAATAAGGGGCCATTGACAGCTTCACAGCAGTGGTTGACCAGAGCATTCAGGTCCTGCTTTCTAGAACTGTGTCTTCTTCCGTGGAAAAGAGCCTTTGCACATGTGGTCCAGTTAAGGATGTTAGGAGGTGAAGATCATGTCAAATGGACTCTAAGTACAAAGACGGGAGATTTGACCCAGGAGAGAAGAAAGTGATGAGGCCACTAGCCAAAGGGCGAGCCAGCCACCAGAAACTGTGGAGAAGTATGTGGCAGTCTTCCCTAGAGCCCCGAGCAGTATGGCCATGCTATTTATAGCTTGACTCAGATCAGTGTAACTGATGTCTAATGTCTGGCTCCCTATGCACAGAACAGGAAAGAATAAATTGCTGCTCCCAGCCACCAAATTTGCAGTCATTTGTTATAGCAGTCACCAGAAGCTCATACAGCACAGTGTAAAAGTTAGATCTGCAACAGGTGGAACTCTGTAGGTGCCCATGGTTGGCAGTTTGGGGTGTGACCCCCCCTTAGATAAGATGTATGATAAGATCCCCTTTCCCAGCTTGAAAAGTCTGCTGAACCCACCATTGTGACTGAAGAACACTGAAGCCCTGGATACCTCTTTTCATCCCACAGCCTCTTTCTGAATAGCACAGGAAGGTTCTAGAAAGAATAAAGCCAAGCCAAGACCATGAAGCATTCTGTCTGGTGAGAGCCTGGCTTCATGGCTTCATCTGCAGGAAACTTTCATCAGCTATTGTTTTTACTTTTTTTGGGGGGGAGGAGCTGAGAATCGAACCCAGGGCCTTGTGCTTACTAGGCAAGCACTCTATCACTGAGCTAAATCCCCAACCCGCTATTTTTTTTTAATAGACTATCTTTAGAGCTTTTTTTTTAGGTTAACAAAACTGAACACAAAGAGCAGAGTTCCCATGCCCTCTCTGCTCCCGCCTTGTGGCTTTCCATACTTCCCCAGGTTGGCCATTATTCTATGCACCTCAGGGTGATTCCTTCTGTTGTAAAGTCATTGCTTGAACATATACAAGAAGAATGAACTTGGTGGTAGGTTCCACGGGGGACAGGCTTTTTCTGTAACAAACATGCAACCACCAATCCTTCTGGCCCACAGCAGACATCCTGAGTTTGAACAGGGTGTTGGACCAACCACAGGAGGCTCTCAGCTCAGACTCCTGAGGTAAATCATGGCAGCCTTGGACCTCCTGATGGGATTCTTGTAGGTTAGATATGGAGGTTCCATAGTGCCCCTCTCATGCCACCATTTACCTATGACCTGTTGGACCATGTGGTGTCTCCCTGGCTCCCTCTGGTGGACCACCCACTTGCCTTAGACATATGGTGGGTTTGGCCTGTGCAGAGGCCACTCACCCACCACCATCTCAGAGAAGCATAGCATCTACTTGGCCATCTGATCATGTCTCTTGCTCATAGCAAGCTAGATCTTCCTGGATTATTTTGGCTGAAGATTATTGGCTTAGTACTTAATTTTGAGGGTTTTTTTTTAATTTTTTTAAATAACTACACACTGAGTTCTCTTTTTTTTCTTAAACCTAAATTTTGACCATATAGCCTTTAATTTTGCTCACCACTGCAGTCCTCTGGGCTTGAGTCTTTCCTATCCTCCCTGTGAACATGGTCCTTAAGGTAGCTATCACAAGATGAGAGCGGAGACCGCTCCCGTAACTATCAACAAACTTTAATGGTGCCTCTAGGAACCACAGGACCTTGCCGGCACCCCCAGGAACCTCTCAGTCCGGGCAGCATTCCTGTGAGTTCACTCCTGAAGTGTCTGTGGTGACAGAGGGCCATCATCAAACCCCGCAGTTCGCAGTGGAGACCGTGCGGCTGGTCTCTCTGTGGAGGAGACGCCCTTAAGAAAACTTCCCCAGGTAGTAATTCTCCCATCTCCGCACCTTGCTGGTTAGGGCCTTCCACTTGCTCAGGCTGACTTTTTCAATCCCTTTGCTAATTAAGTCGCTGAAAAGAATGTACTGGTAAGTGTAGACGTTGTCGACAGATTGCAGACAAAACTCTTTCCTGTTGTTGATGATGAACCATTTCATAGAAGACCAGGCAGAGTCTAAGGGGTTCAGGTAGTTATAGGGGGAGGGCAGGGAGACGAGTTCATGGCCATAGGACTTGGCCACTCCCGGAGAACACACGATGCTGGTTAAGTTAATGCTTGCTGGGGCACAGGCCTGGGCGCCCCCCTCCTTGTCCGCCTGCGGTTTTGTCTCCTCTTGTCGCCTCCGTCCTTTGACCACGATGGCGCACTTCCCATAGGCCTTCTTCACAACGTCACAGAACTCAAAGAAGAGGCTGTCTTCCGGTTTGATGCACAGGTCGTCTCTTAAGAACATCCGGTATTTCCAAGGCACCCACCCTTGACTGCCTCCAGCATGCAGAATACACCAGGTTGGAGTGTTCATGTAGTAGCTGTCACTAAAATCTTCCCCAGTGACAAGAGTTTCTGGGATCTCAGTTTCCCCAAAATACACAGTCTTATACCCATCATATTGCAGAGTTCTCAGGGTGTTCAGATACTGGAGACACTGTTTCCTCCTGACGCTGTCAAACTGAGTTCTGATGACAATGTTCTTCAGAAGAGGGTTTGTCACACGAGCCATGGGGGCTCCCCAAGTGGCTTACATTTCCCCATGGGGGGGTTCTGGAAGGGGTAGGATGATGACCTCATAAAGGGCTCGCTCACAGCTGTGCCAGCCCCATAGCTACACTTCAGACACAAAGCATCATGAGCCACGTGCTCAGAACACCAACCACGGAAAATGCCACCTCACATCCCTCTGTAATAGGTCTTTTTATGGTGGTCCAAGTTTCTGACTCCTTTCCATGTGGATATCAGGATAGATATCATATTAATCCATCCATTTCAGAGGTATTTACCAATTGTGCCGTGTGCCGAGGGATAGCCATGACGTGTTCAGGGAAGCCTGGAATGTGAGTGTGTGTGCCTGTGTACATGCGGAAATTGTGCCACCTGCCTGCCCACTTTTGCAGTTGTTTTTCCAGATGTCAGAGAGTGAAAGAAACAAGCTGTATGCCTGTCCCTCTTAGGGACTGCCAATACTTGAGCCGATTCAGCACATTATCTGAAAAGCATTTGATTTGTTACAGCTTTTTGAGACACGGTCTTGCTATGTAGCCCTAAGTGGCACAGTATTTGACCCAGGCTTGCCTTTTACTTATAGCAATCCTCCTGCCTCGGCTACTTAATTTCTGGGATTACAGATATGCACCACCACATTCAGCAATACTTCATTTTATACTTGGGGAAAATGACAATTTGCCTCACTTTCTGCCTGTTTAACTGTCCTTTAATCAAAGCCAAAGGTGCTCCATAAAGTGCTGAGTGGGTCCTCCAAACGACAGTGTGGGCAAAGGACTTGCCTGGTCTTTTGCTTCTCTGTTGGATGACTGGGAATCTCCTCTTCCCTGACCCCGATCCACCAGGGTTTTCTTGGACTCAGGCAAACCCAGACTATCACCATGGCCAAGTTCACATGAAGTATATGGTTACCAGACATCCCCGCCCCCCAGGCCACAGGCAGCAGCTTCGGGTTAGTAATTGTCTTGTGGCCGTTTTCTCTGGAGACATTCCTTTAGCTGTGGAAAACACGTTAAAGATCAAATTTGATATAGACACCAAGTGTGTGGCCAGAGAGCTCAGAAGTGGTGATGGTGTCCCATAGTCCCCCTGTTCAGAACCTCCGCTTGCTCCCTCTCCTGCCCAAAGGCACCCAATAGGCCGCAATGTCACTTTGACACAACCTTCTGTTTCTCTTACGAGAAGTTACAGATGTGAGAAAGTTGTTATAAGTATGGGAGAACATACATGTGTGTTTTATGTTTTCACAGGTATGCAATTTAATCACATTTCACATAGAAATTACAGGAGAATAAACACTAAACTGATTACTTAGCAAAAGGAGAGAATGGAGGAAAAACAAGGCATCCATATCTCATGAATACATCCACTCTCTAGATTTACTCTGTCTTAGCAGTCGTGCACGATTATATCCAAATTGCTATTTAAGCCACAAAACCAAAAAACTAGCACAAAACATGTAAACAATACAAGTGACACCAAGTGATGAACTGAGGTGGTTTGTTGTTGTTGTCTTGTTTTGTTGTTACTGCGTCGGAAACAAAAATCTCACACACCAAAATGGCACGGCTGCCACCAAAAACAGCCATGTAGACATGGGACAGAAGAGGGGACCCGGAAGTAAACCACACAGCCACAGCCCTCCGATTTTCAACTTTAAAAGTGCCCAAAACATATTGGCAAAAAGACAGTCTCTTCAACACATGGTGTCAGAAACTGACATCCACATGCAGAAGAACGAGGTGATCCTGTCTAAGGGTCACTCTGTAAGACGTAAGACCTGAAATCTTGAAATGAGTAAAGGAAAGCAGTTGAAGCTAGAGATTCAGGTAATGACGTCACTAGCTCAGGAAATGATTACAAGAATTAACAAATGAGGTTGCATGAAATTGAAAAGCTCTTGCATAGCAAAGAGAGTAGGAGAAAATCTACACTGGGGATTAATATCTAGAATGTATTAAAGACGAGAAATTGACCACCAAAAGAGTATCAGATTAATTGCTTGAACAGACAGCTCTCAAAAGAAGGATTACAAATGTCTATTAAATTACGAAAAATGTTCAGCATTCTTAGCTATCAGAGAAATGCAAATCAAAACTACATTGATGCCAGGCAGTGGCGGCACACACCTTTAATCCCAGCACTTGGGAGGCAGAGCCAGGCGGATCTCTGTGAGTTCAAAGCCAGCCAGAGAAACCCTGTCTCAAAAAACTAAAAGGACCAAACAAAACCACACCGCCAGTCTAGCTCATCATGGTCAGTGTGGCTGTCATAAAAACAACAAGCATGGAAGAAAAGGAATCCTTCCAAACTGTTAACAGTTGTGGAAATATGTACAGCCACTGGGGAAAGTTTGAGGGTTTATCAAATAATACTGATAATTAAAACGAGAGCTACCATACGACCCAGCTCCTAGGTATATACTTTTTCACCCTGGGTTTGATCTCTGGGTCCCACATGGTAGAGGAGAGAGCCTACTCCTGCAAGTGGACCTCCACATGCAGGTTTGGCACCCACATCACCGACCCACATAAACAAACAAGGAATCAAATGTCACACAGAGAGATGCCTACACACCCATGTTTATTATGGCTCTCCACAGTAGCCAAACTGTGGAGTGGGCTAAGATGCCCAGAAATGGATGAGTAGATAAACGTAACACACACACACACACACACACACACACACACACACACACACACACACACTGCTCCCCACCCCCACATGGAATGTTTTTACCTTTTAGGGGATGAAATCGGGCCAGTGAGATGACTCAGGATGAAAATGGGCCAATGAGATGGCTCAGGTAATAGCGGTTTGAATAAGAATTCCCAAATAGTCTCGTGCATTTGAACACTTGGTCGCTGACGCTGTTTGGGGAGGTTTAGATGGCACAGCCTTGCTGGAGGAACCACATCACTGGAGGTGAGCACTGAAGTTAAAAGCCTCACGCCATCACCAGTTTGCTCTCTCTGTTCCCTGCTTATCGTTGGAGATGTGTGTGCCTGGCTTTCTGTTCCTACTGCCCAGCACCACCATGCCTCCCCAGGGTAATGGACCCTTGCCGCTCTGGGCCGGTAAACCAAAACAAACCCTTCCTCCCGTGAGGATCTTGGTCATGGCGTCTTACCCGAGCAGCAGAAAAGTAACTGAAGCATGTAGTAAAGGTGCCTGCTGCCAAGCCTGCCGGCCTGGGACCCACATGGTGGAAGGAGAGAACTAACTCCTTTCACATGCATGCTTTGGCACCCCGCCACCCACCCACATAAATAACTGCATAAAAACATGCATGCATGCATGCATACATACATACATATATACATACACATATACATAATTTTTTTGAAGCCATGAGGTTTGCAGGAAATGGAAGGAACTGGAAACAACTGTGTTAACTGAGATAAGACAGACTCGGGGAGACAGGCACCACATTCCCTAGTATACACAGAAGAAAAACAAGAGACCTAAGGTAGGAGAGTGAGAGGGAGTAAGAAATTCATGTGGGAGGGAGGCCGTAATGCCAGCAGTCCCGGGAAAGTAACTACAGAGGGCCTCACAGACTGAGAAAGTGGTGTAAGGTGGCCGTGGTTTCGTGTAATCGTGTACATTAAAAGAAAGTAAAGACACAAGAGAAGCTGACCAGCTTCTTCATTCCCCCCACCCTACCCCCAGTTCCTTTAGCTGTTAGTAAATCGTGGAAGGCCCACAGTGCCCATCCTCAAGGGTGCTGCCACCTTGTAGGAAGAGTCCAGGAGTCCTGGCAGGAGGGACAGGTCTTGGGAGCCACAAGAGGGCGGAGGTGGGGGGAGACTGGAGGGACCCTAGGTTCCCCAGGAGGGGTGGGGCAGGTCCCATCATGAGAACCCAGGAGGGCACGCCTGTGAAGAGGGACTGAGGAGGGGTCCATTGAGCACTCCCTGTGATGTCCAATTTTAGCGAGAAGCACCCGCTCCCTCAGATGGTGTCAGGCTTGTCTTCCACTGTCTCCAGGTGGTATCGCTCCCTTGTCTTCAGCCAGAGAACCTCTCATTCCTAATTCCTGGTCTTGGTGATTTCCCATTCTCCCACCCCACACTGCTCCTGGGTTCAAGACCCACTTCTCCAAGATGTGTTCCAGTTGAGACTCTTCTCTTTTCCTGTTGCAGAATTTGTTGTCATAGTAACCCCACACCAGCACCAGTCTCCTCCCTGAATAATGTCGGATGTTAAAGCATATTTTGAAAACTCTGGTGCTTTCCCAGACTCCGGGGGATGTGAACCGGATGTTTCTACGAAGGTTGCAGACTCTATCCAGGGCATGGCTGGGCAAGTCAGGGAGAGTGGATGGTGGGGGCGGGGCACTGACCATGGCTGCCTGTGTGAATGAGTGTTTGTAATGACGTCACAGCTCAGGGACCAGCACTTGCCCAGAGTGAAGTCACTAGGCCTCCCTGTGTTTATGCAGTCCACACACATTCTGGTCCCCAGGTGGTCTGTTCCTTAACATGCCTAAGGAGTGAGAGCACTCCCTGATGGTTCAGCTCTCCCCAGAGCTAGAGGGCAGACGTGGCATGTTCCACCAAGGCCTGTGTGTTAAAGTCGGCCTCCACCCTGGAGAGCTACTGGGAGTGGAGGAGCTTTTAGGAGGTGGGCTGTCAGGAGAAGCGAGTTAGGGACTGGGGACATAGAAATTCTGGTCTGTGTGCTTGCTCTCTGCCTGGTCCCTCTGTGTCTGTGTATCTGTCTCCCTCCCTCCCTCCCTCCCTTCCTCCCTCTCTCCCTCTCTCCCTCTTTCCCTCCCTCCCTCCCTCCCTCCCTCCCTCCCTCCCTCTTTCCCTCCCTTCCTCCCTCTCTCCCTCCCTCCCTCTTTCCCTCCCTCCCTCTTTCCCTCCCTCCCTCCCTCCCTCCCTCCCTCTCTCCCTCTCTCCCTCTTTCCCTCCCTCCCTCCCTCTCTCCCTCTTTCCCTCCCTCCCTCCCTCTCTCCCTCTCTCCCTCTTTCCCTCCCTCCCTCCCTCTCTCCCTCCCTCCCTTCCTCCCTCCCTCCCTCCCTCTCTCCCTCTCTCCCTCTCTCCCTCCCTCCCTCCCTCCCTCCTTCCCTCCCCCACCACAGTCTCCTACCTCAACACACAGTCCCCACATTAAGTGTGCAAATCCACGTCTATACGGACAGCGAAAAGGAAAAGGGACAAACCACACACAGCTGAAATACCGCCCTCATAAAGGCTTGTGGCCTGGGCTACTTGATAGTAATATGTTTTACTCTCTACCAATTCAGTGAGCAAGTTGGCCTTTCATTGTGATCGCATCTGATTAAATATGAGAATAGGAATTTGATATAAAATGCACAAATCAGTTGCCGTTGGGCATGTTAGAGCAAGAATAGGGCTGAGGGGTTGAGGTAAGCCAGCCAGGCGAGGACCCTGGGAGGACCCTGGGAGGACCCCTGGGAGGACCCCTGGGAGGACCCTGCGAGGACCCTGGGAGGACCCCTGCGAGGACCCTGGGAGGACCCCTGGGAGGACCCCTGGGAGGACTCCTGGGAGGACCCTGGGAGGACCCCTGGGAGGACTCCTGGGAGGACCCCTGGGAGGACCCTGGGAGGACCCCTGGGAGGACCCTGGGAGGATCCTGGGAGGACCCCTGGGAGGATCCTGGGAGGACCCTTGGGAAGACTCCTGGGAGGACTCCTGGGAAGACTCCTGGGAAGACCCCTGGGAGGACCCTGGGAGGACCCCTGGGAGGACCCTGGGAAGACCCCTGGGAGGACCCTGGGAGGATCCTGGGAGGACCCCTGGGAAGACGCCTGGGAAGACTCCTGCGAGGACCCTGGGAGGATCCTGGGAGGACCCTGGGAGGACCCCTGGGAGGACCCTGGGAAGACCCCTGGGAGGACCCCTGGGATCCTGGAGCTTTGGCTGAATGTCACTCAGAGCTCAGAGTACTTTGAAACTAGTCACACAAAACACAAAAGGATCTAAACCACACTAAGTCCCAGGCAGCTGTCACTACCAACAGATGTGGACTGTGGCTAGTGTGGTACTACACAGCCCACTGGCAGTATCAACAGATGTGGACTGTGGCTAGCATGGAAACCACTACACGTACTGACTTCAGTCAAATCACACTGGGCTGTGCACTGTTGGGGCTCTCTCTCTCTCTCTCTTTCTCTCTCTGTGTGTGTGTGTGTGTGTGTGTGTGTGTGTGTCTGTCTGTCTGTCTGTCTGTCTGTCTGTCTGACTGCTGGGCCTTTCCAGTCTCCCAAATGTGCTCCTGGGGTGATACTTCCAATGGAAAGCTGCTCTGCCAATGTGAAATCACCATGCAGGCCCAGCTGTTCATGACTGGGAAACAATGTTTTGGGGCAGTTAGTACTGGGAGTGGCTCTGGCCCCTTTATCTACTATCCGTTAATCAATCCCTGTGACCCATGTTATTGAAATAAACACCATCACCCCATTTACAAAGCAAACAGGGGGCCAAGTGCCCTCCCTTCTGTTCTCAACCGAGGAAAGACTCTGGTCGCTTTTTTCTTTTCTACAGACAGCATTTTAAAAAGAAATCATTTAAAGAAAACATTAGTTTAAAAAGTGTGCTTTCCAGACTGAGGATCGTTGGCCAGGACAAGGAGCATCTTCGCGTCTTCAGGACCTCTGCCTGATGTTACACAGAGAACGGGAGAGCTGGACCCAGTAGGAGCTCGGGCTCATCCACATTCGAGTTGATCTTTCTCTTTCTTATGAGCCAATAAGGGCATGGAAGTGTGCATGTGTGTAAGGATGTGTGTGTGGTGTGTATGATACATAGATTATACACGTGTGTAAATGCACATATGTTGGGATGTATTTACATATGTGAGTACATGTCTATGTGTGTGTAGGTGAGTATACACATACACACATAAATGTGTGCATGTATATGTAGGCACGTGTGACTATAAGTACCTTAGCCTGTCGGTGCACACCAGCTCTCATGAGCTTCCTGTCAGCCAACCTGTAGTGTGAGGATGCCTTCCTCAGGCCTGCAGCCCTCCCATGGCCCACTTCCATGGTATTTCCAGTTGCCTGTCCTAGGAAGAGACTGGAAATATTAGTGTGGGTCATGAACAAATTCTCTTCAGCCTCTTTGGCTCCCTGTTCAGTAAAGGCAAAAACTCCCTCATCAGGCTTCTCTGAGATCTCAAGGGAGGAGAGCAAAGGGCCAGGAGCAGCATCCCCAGCCTGGGGCAGCCTGGGGTTAGAGATTCTAGGTGCACTCTGACCTGAGCATGAGATCTTACTGGCCTCCAAGTGACCCTGAGACTGGAAGCCCTGTCATTTAGAATAGAGTCTTCTCAGGGACTGACAGGGACCCTTGGGAGCAGACGCCTACAGTTCCTGGCACTCGGGTTAGTTTTGAAAGAAATATAACAAAGTTTTTCCTCATTCAAATTGATACATAGACATTCAGATATAGAGGTGGTTTGGTTTCGTATAAATGAAAAGTCTCCCCTAAAGCTCACAGTAGCCCCAAGGAGCCTCTATGGAATGTGGATTGAGAACCCCTAGTCTGGTTCAAACTGGTAGCAGCCACTACTAGTTCTGTTTGTTGTTTAGGTCTCTGGGCTTCCCGAGTGTAAGGGGGTGGGGGTGGGGAATGGTACTTCCCTGCCTTGCCCCCCCCCCCAAGAAGCATGCCTGGTGAGGGGGGTGAGGTGATGTCATAAAGTGACGATACCTTCCAGGCTACAGCATGCAATGATCTGGGTCGTGGGACTCATCCTCCCACAGTGTTTTACAGGCCGCTTCGGCAAGCCCGAGCTCAGCCTCCAGCCCCCAACTCCCTGTAGTGCTCCCATGACATCAGGAAGAAGTGACCTGAGCTGTGTTCAGCCCAGAGTCTGCTGGGCTCTGCCTGAGTTGGACCACAGGGAGCTGGGACTCTTGGGGCCCTCCTTCCTAATAGTGATGGTCCATTTCATAGAAACAAACAGACAAGGCTTCGTTGACTTTCCACACGATGACTGACTAGTGAACTTAAAATGTTGCCGTCATTCCGTAGCCTTCCAGGAGGGAATTCAGACAGACATGACAGAATGGGACAGACATTACTCTCCTCACCCTAACCCTCCACCCCCCCCCCCCCCCCCCCCCCCACCCCACCCCGCACTGACTGTGAACTACCAGTCCACTGATGCTGGGCTCCTTGCTCCCTGCCTGGAGGGAGAACAGTCTGGAGGACAAAAATGTGTCCTAGTCAGCTTTCGCTTTCAAGGACAGGCCTAAATAGAGTCCTCTGAGGGATTGCCCAGGTCAGACTAAACTAGCCCATGACCAGGGCTGTGAGGGACTGTCTTGATCCACAATGGTTGTAGGAGGGCCCAGCCCACTGTGGGCAGCACCATCCCTAAAAGGCGGGGACTGGGCTGTGTAAGTAAGCTAGATGTGTATGAGCCAGAGAGCGGGCTGGTAAGCAGTGTTCCTCCAGGTCTCTGCCGCAGTCCCCTCTTGAGTGCCCCCCTTGACTTTCCTCAGTGATGGTCTGTCACCCAGAAGTGTCACAGTGTGTCCTACAAGTTGCACTGGTCACGTTTATTCCAGTAACAGAAAGCAAACTAGGGCCAACGTAATGGAAACATCACAGGGCTTCAAGGTCAGCTAGATTAGCCCTGAGGCTTCTGTTGGCTGTGTGACAGTGGACACATCTCTCAGCTTCTCTGGGCCTCAGCTTCCTGAATCCTCTTTGTGGAGTCGGTGAGAGGGTGGCCAAGGCTGGTGTGTGGAAATGCACCAGCACTGTGTAAGATCCTTCAAACTAGATCCCTCCCTCCACTGTACCTTAAAGGTTTGAAGGTTGCCAACATGGACTTAATGGCCCCTGTACCTTTTCAACAGAAGCCTTTTGGCCCATGTGTTCAGTGCCCCCCTAGAGGCATTTCTGCCAACTCCTGCTCTGGCCTGATGTTGTTGCTGGATCCTAATGGCTCCTTTGGAGGAAGGGGAGGGGGTGAGAAGGTGTGGTGTCAATGACACAGACATGGGGAATCAGTTGAAGGCAAACAGCAGACTCGTGTATTCAGTAACAGGGAAGGCCTTATATACATACCCTCCTCCCAGCACCCAGGCTGTGTCCCAATCTGGCGGCATTGTGTGGTCATCCCTCATTGGATGCACAATCATGAACAGTGCCTGTCCCTAGGCCCTCAGGCAGACTCCAGGTTGCCTCATAAGGAAGAAGGTTATGTGCATGCCTGGACAACTGGTTTAAGCCAATTTCCTCAACCCTATGGGCCTGTCCTACTACAGACTTAGACTGAACAACAGATTCCATCACGGCCCACTGCTCGGTCCAAGGTGTGTCTGGTTTGTGTGTAAAGTGTCCCCCCCACAGACTCATATTTTGTAAATTTTTTGTCCCTAGTTGATGGCACATTTTTGGATGTGGTGTAAACTTTGGAGGATTGAGCATGATTGGAGGAAGAGGGTTCAAGGAGGTGTGCCTCTGAAGGTTTTGCCTAGTCCCCAATCTCTCTCTCTCTCTCTCTCTCTCTCTCTCTCTCTCTCTCTCTCTCGTCTCTCTCTCTCTGCATCGTACCTGCTGTGAGGGGAAGATGTGCACTCATAGGCTCCAGCAATGACGGGGAGGGTTGGGTTGGGCTTACAGGCTCCTGCTATGATGTTCTGTCCAAGTGCCTAGAGACAAGCAACCCTAGCTGAACCTCTGCAACTGGGATTCCAAATTAATCTTCTCTTTAAGTTGTTCTTTCCAGGTGTTTTGGTTACAGCTGTGTAGAACTAAACAAGATGGCCTGTGTCCTCCAAGACCTTATAAACGTTGGGGTTCTTTCTTGTACCCCTGGGGACTTGGGTTCTGAGAGGGGCCAGCCTTGGTCCTGACCCTCTGCGGGTGGATCAGTTTCACCCTTGACAGAAATCTCATCTGGGCCTAGTGAGAGGCAAAGTGTGGGATCAACCTGGGGCCTCTGCTTTATGTGTGGTTTTGCTAATTAAGCTTTCCAGTGTACTCTGTGTGAAGTGTATTTGTAAGTAGAAGCTGTGGGATAAATTACCCACCCAGCGTAGAGAGAAGGCAGCTCCCTGCTGCCTATGTACTGATGAGACTGGTCCATGCCTGAACAAACTGCTGGCCGCTTGTGTGGAAGGTGATGACGCGTTTTTACAAGCCAGGAGGGATACAGCTGCGGCCCAGACAGCTCCCTTGTGACAAGTGACAGTGACAGTGTTAATATTCTCCAAAGAGCTCTAGGCTTTGTGTGCACACGGGACGGCAAGCTCGACAGACCATTGCTGGCGGCTTTCACTGTGTTGTTCAGGGGTGTCAGCAGTGTCTACTTACAGTACGAATGTAGACATTTGTATCTTTTTTTGACCTGTCCTGTGGTACATCAATCAGTTTTCTCAATCTTGTTGTAATTTGTATGCATCTCATACATGCTTTCCTGGCGGAGTCCATATCCTGTATAAGAGTCTTGGTAGTCCCACACTGTTGCTACCCTGCCAGGCTTGGGAGAGTCTGGTTGACCAGGCGTCCATATGCTATGAACTACACAGAGGGTGATCTGCTCTGGCTCCTTGCTCTGTAGGTGTTTATTCAATGCTGGGGCCCTACAATGCTCTTGGAAGGAACCTCTGCAACTCTCGCCTCCATTGCACCCCAACTGCTGGCCAGGGTTGCCTGCCCCCCCCCACTGTGCCTCTGAGAACCTGTGTGTGTGTGTGTGTACAAATACACCACAGATATATTTACAGATATGTATATCTGTGTAGAGACAGATTGAATTACACATGTGTGTAGGGGTGTGTGTGTGTGTGTGTGTGTACAAATACACCACAGATATATTTACAGATATGTATATCTGTGTAGAGACAGATTGAATTACACATGTGTGTAGGGGTGTGTGTGTGTGTGTGTGTGTGTGTGTGTGTGTGTGTTTATGCACAGGAAAGAAGAGAGAAGAGGATGCAGAGGTCTAAAGGGAGGGAGCAAGAGGAGGTGACAATGTGTGACATGAAAGGAACACCATTTGGAAACAGGAAGGGACCGGTAGAGAAGAGCAGGGGCTGGGGGAACATCAATGAGAACATAGTATAATGATGTACGGAAATGCAATAATTAAGTTCATCTGAGTGTTAACTAAAACTTAATTCAAGAAGTAAAAGGGGGACTTACTGAATTCTGTACTAAAACCATCAACACAATCATTGTCATCGCTGCTGCCGCCAACCAGCAGCACTCGCTCTGCCCATTCGGTCTCCACCGCCATCTCCACCGCCATCACACCACTATAACATGCCTCTCTGCATATTTTGTATTTCGAAACATAACCACATGCAGGGTCTCCCTAGAGCTTATCTCTGTGGTATGGCTGGCAGCCCTGGCACCATTCTCCTCACGTGACCTATAAACTAAGTTTCAGAGAAGTTCAGTCATTGGTTCTCAGACGTCAAAGACCAGAGTCTGGAGCTCCTGAGTCCTGTTCATTGTGTCCACTCTTCCAGGGAAAATGAAGACTGATTAGCTTCTTCTATGAACAACTTTGGCCCTAAAGTCAATGGAATAAGTCTTTAAAACAAAGTCACTGTTGGTGGCAATCCCAACTCCTACATGTTCTGGGTGATCAGCTGCCACTTAGAAATGTACACGATCCCTAGAAGTTGATTGTTAATCCCAAGCATTTGACTCCATGTTCAGCCTTCATCCCTTGACAAGAAGCCACCCCTTTGCCCTCAGGAGTATCCTGAAGCACTCCGAGGACCCTGAGTCCCCTTCTGACCAATGGCTTCTATTGTTTCTTCTTCTTAGACCAGAAAAAACTGAGACAAGCTGCTGGTGACTGCTCACCCTCAGAAGTGTCCATGGCTAGAGATGCTCACCACGCCCTAATCCAGGGCTCAGTTCCTTTCTCAAGATGCCTGGCAGGCCCCAAACTGTTCTACTGTAAAACAGCCGAGGCCTCTGAGTGGTGGTTTGTTGGCCTTGGCTTTCAAGGGACCCCCTGGGTTCCCATGTGGAGCCTGTCTTCTTCCCCTCTTGGGTCCAGGCCATCTTGATGAGGCTGGAGGGCTGCTGTATTGCTGATGATCAGTGAGCACTCAGCTACCTTGCTCTGAAACCTTTCCCATTTGAGTTCAGAAGTTAAGTTGGAATAATAAATGTCCTCCAAGGACCTCTCATTCTTTCTGAGGATGTTGCTGGCCAGCTGGAAGATGAAGATCACACCATAGATGCCGATGATGGTGAGGATGTACCAGGCGGCACTGGTCGCATCCGGCAGCCTCAGGGCCCTGGTACAGTTGGTGCTGTTCCTCCCCTCCACAGGGTCACGCAGGAGGGAGCTGGATGGGGTCTGGTTGAAGGCTTCCTGGGATTTCCACTTGATCACTGGGAAACAGAAAGGCCCCGGGTGAGACCAAGTGTCCTGGGCTAAGAGTGCAGGCTCATATCCAAAACCATGGCGGGGTGAGTACCCGGGACAGCTTATGGAGGCTTTTTGGGTGCAGTAGGTGAGAACCTACCAACATATATGCTGCTCTTTTCAAAAGTCAACAGTTCAAAACACAAGCTTCTGAATATAACATCATCAAATTTAACCACACTTAAAATTGTTTGAATGTGTTTGCTTGCCAGAAAACTTAAATACAGGAGACCAAAGAGATGGCTCAGTGGGCAAGGATGTGTATTATACTCTCACAGAGGATCTGAATTCAGTTCCCAGCACCCATGTCAGATGGCTTACAACTGCCTGAACTCTAACTCCAGGGATCCCACGCCCTCTTCTGGCCTCCATGGGCACCTTCAGTCATGTGCACAGACACACGTGCATCAACACATAATTAAAAAATAAAAGCTTTCAAAAATACAAATGGCAAACTGTAGAAACACTGCCATTTATACTGCTGACTTTCTCACCAGCCTTCAATCCTCAAAGGAAAAAAAAATCTAAAATCTCAGTAGAAAGATATGCAGTCAGATCACAGGACAGAGAAAAAGGAGCTTCCTTCAGTGAAAAGAAAATGTCAGCACAAGGAAAGTGTGAGTTAAAAAGGGAAGACAGCTGGGCGGTGGTGTCTTTAACCCCAGCACTCGGGAGGCAGAGCCAGGCGAATCTCTGTGAGTTCAAGGCCAGCCTGGTCTACAGAGTGAGTTCCAGGACAGCAAAGGCTACACAGAGAAACCCTGTCTTAAAAAAATCAAAAGTAAAAAAAAAAAAAAAAAAAAAAAAGATGATTGAAACACACAGAAGAACGCGCACAGGGTATTTTCAAATTTTATATTATACATCAATGACTTAAGCATTCATAGAGTCTCTTATCTGTGGGAACCCTGGAGCCAATCCTCCAAGGATAGTGAAGAACTCCTGAATAAAGTGAGTCATTACAGCCACCAAGTGAGGGTGATATTCATGTGGAATTTCCATGCATTGGAGCCATGAAAAGGTTTTTAGATCTAAACAGTAATCAGTAGAAAATAAGCTAAAACAGTGTAAAAACCTGTGGGTGCATTGATTTTCCTTGAGTTAATGAGCATATACACTTAACCAGATTCCTTCCCTCTAGCAAATACCTGAGGAAAATGAATTTATGAAAAGGAAAGGTCATTTGGTCTCAGAGTTCCAGAGGTTTCACCCATGGTCACTTGGCTCCATTGTGTCTTTATCTGTGACAGAGCAGCAAACCGTGCAGAAGTGTGTGCTGGAGGAAGGGGTTTTCTATGGTGGCCAAGAAGAGGAAGGGGTGCTGGATTCCCAGAGTCCCCTTCAAGGTCATTCCTCCAATGACCTAATGTCCTTCTGCTAGGTCCCACCAGCTCCCAGCAGCACTGATGCCCACTTTTCCACGCCACAGCAGTCTGATATCTCTGTGGGAGAATATACACAGAATGAGTGGCACTGGTCGCCCCTCGAGAAGGGAGCTGGGGCAGGAGATGGGCTTTCCACAGTGCACCCTTGGTGCACTTTGTTTTATACAATGTGTACTTATATTCCAAAAGAATTTAATTTTAAAAAGGAGTACAAGTTGGCTTTTCTGGTCTCCTTGGCTCTGGGTAAAGATATCATGAGATTAAGATCTCAGCTGCTGTTTTAACTCAAAACTCTTCTCTGCCGAGGGAGCCAGAGAAGTCACATTCCCCGAGTGACTTGTTGGCTACACCTCGGTGTGCGGGGTCCACCCCATGGCTCTCATATCACCCACTGGATATTCGGCTGCTGCGCTTTCACTGTTTTCTAAAGTAAGACGTCAAAGTTTTTTTTGGTGTAAAATCAGAGTTCCTTGGTAGAATGAGTGGGTAATCTTACTCATTTAACAGAAAGGACTGTTTAAATGGGAATCTCCAAGCCACACTTGTCAAAGCCCAGGACCAATGAGATGAGAATCTCATAACTTTAGCTCTTGGAAGCCTTTCTACACTGCTGGTAGAATAATTTGAGACCTTGAGGGAACATAAGGGGAAAAAAATCTCACAATGACTATTATTTTTTTAAATAGCAAATCAACCCTATAGGAATACAGTAAATTTTGATTAGTGCAAGAGAATTTATTTAAACTTAAAATGAATATATAAACTCATAGAACTTTCTGGAAATTGCTAGGTATATATTCAAGTACAGAATAAAATCTGCCCAGCTAAGAGCTATAGACATTCAGTTGCTTTAAAACCAGCCAAATCTCAACTGGAAGGACACTAACGACACCAATGCAATCAGTGTTCTTTGTCTCTTCGGGATGAGAGTAAACTCCATTGTAGTTTAAAGAATAAATACATCCTGTGCCAGGGGTGTGCCCACTGACACCTGTTACTTACTGCTGGGAAGCAAACAGGACAGCCGGAGCTGCCCCACCCACTACTCACCGTCCATGGCTGCTCTTGGCCTTGACTCTCAGGGGCAAACTCAAGAGGCTGCCACAGAAGGGAGGGGGTGATGACAGGGGTCTGTCTGCAGATCACAGCTCCAGTGTGCCCGGGCTGCACCCCAAACACTGCAGAGCAATCCCCAAACAGCCCACTGCAAATAGGAGACTTCTCTTCTTTAACTGATCAGAGGGTCTGAGGGAGTCCTCCGTGCCCACAAGAGACAGCACCACCCGTCTGTGGCTTGTTAGAAAGGTCCAAACCAAAGGACTTTCCTTTGTAAATGCAGGTCCTGGGAAGCCTGTAGCCCTCTGAAGGGCACATGGGAAGCCTGTGGTGCCAGGGTGTTCTCTCTGGGACTGGATGGCCAGCTCTGAACCCAGATGATTCCGGCATTGTCCTGTTCTGCACCTGTGGCAGGTGTGGCCAGTGCCCAAGTTTAGCAGAGGCCGATTGTCACAGGGACAGGAAGATCCATGGTCAAGAGTCACCGGCTTCCTCTCTGACAGTGTCCTGGATGATGACATGCAGCAGGAGGGGCAGCCCCAGGACAGCAGGTGGGGCCCCCTGGGAGAAGCTGGAGAGTGTACTGGCCAGGGTTCTCCAGGGAACAACTGATAGAATACATGTAGTGAAAGAGTTTTCACTAGATTGACTCACAGGTTGTGGTCCAGGCAGTCCAGCAATGGCTGCCTCACACTGGAGAGGCCAACATTCTGGTAATTGTTCAGACCAGTCCTCATCTGGCACTGAGCACCTGGAGAATTGCTGGAGTGCTGTTGGTCTTCAGCTTCCTTTGGGACCCCGAAGAAGTTGGTTCTAATATTGGTGATCAAATGCCACAGCAATAGGGTAGGTGGACTCGCCAACAAGAGTGAAGGCAAGCAGGCAAAAACCAAAGTGTTCCTTTTCCACGTCTTCTTACCGGGCTACTACCAGAAGGTGTGGCCCAGACTTGGGGTGACTCTTCTTGCTTCAAATAATATGATCAAGAAAAACCCTCAAGGAGTGAGGGTCAGGCAGGTTGGACTTTAGCCACGTTTGACAGCCAATGTTAGCCATCACAAGTCCAAACCTTGTCAACTTGACACACAATCACATCTCCTTATGTCAACAATAACTGGGTTGTAATCCCACCTCTAGCATGATATAACTGTGCCATACAACTGCAAACACATGATATGCCTTAGAGTGGGTGGCAAAGACCCTTGAGGGAGGCTCAGGATCCTATAACTTAACATGTGATGATGTAGGTTTCCAGTACTTAACCACTAATGTCACCTCAGTCCATGATCAAGACATGGAGGGGAAGAAACCCAAGCACTGCTCAGTGTTCCCACTTCTGTGCCAGTTCCCCTTCTGTGCGGCACTACAGCGCATGCCCAGAAGCAGCTTAAGGAATTGTTTGGGCTTGTGGTTCCAGAGAGGCAGCAGATGGCTGGAGCAGGAAGCTGGGAGGTCACATCTTCAATCACTAACAAGAAGCAGAGACGGGGTGTGTAACCTAGAGGCGGGGTGAGACTATGAGTTCTCTAAACCATCCCCAGGTGATGTGCTTCCTCCAGCAAGACTAATCTCTTAGCAAACTCACAGTGTGGTTGGACAAAGGGTGGTGTTATGAGTCCTGTTTAGCCAGGAAGATCCCAGTGCAATGCTCTGACTGGCCCGAGTCAGGGACCCACTGTGGCATGTGCTGTCGAACAAACAGCACATGTTTGTGTGGTCAGTGTTTGAGGCCACTTGGAACAAATGCTCAGAAGGTCATGAAAGCTCACCAGTCCCAGGTCACCCTGGCCGCTAAAGGGCATGAGTGAAGAGGGTCGGAATGAGACAGATAAGCCAGTCAGCCATCTGGAGGGATAACCCATGCCAGAGACAGTGTTGTCCAAAAGAGGACAGTGGATTCAAGACAGTTCTGGAAGGGGACTCACAGGGTGCAGTTAACTTAGGTAACTGGTGTACTGGGCTGGATAGTGCACGGTCGCTTTCCTCATCTACCAAATGCCCAGTAGAAACAGCTGGATGAGGAAAGGTTTGTTTTGGCCTGTCTCAGCAGGAAAGGCACAGTCTAACACGGCCTTTGGCAATGGAGCTTGTGGTGGGACTCATTCACATCTAGGCTGGTCAGGAAGTGACGGTTAAACTGGAAGTGGAGATGGAGAGAACCTTCAAAGGCCTGCCCCTGGTGACCGTGTCCCAAAGGTGCCAGTTGGGGACCAAGTGTTCAGGCCTGTGGACAGACAGAATCTTTCCAGAAGACGGGTCCAAGCTGAGCTTGTCTGGAACCAGAGCTTCGCTGAAGTGAGTACAGTAAGGTTCTGGGACAGTCGTCCTGGATTTGAGTGGGTCCCCAAACCCAATAGCAAGTGTCCTTTGAAGAGACAGAAAAGCTGAAGAGCTGCAGGGAAGACAACCCGCGATGACCCAGATTCGGGGCGGGTCTTCCTGTTTCAAATAACATAGCCATCTGCACATTCTCAATCATCTGTGACTGCAGTTTCAGAGGATCCGATCCTCATTTGGCTTCCACAAGCACCAGGCACACATGTGGTGCACAGACATACATGCAGGCAAAACCCCTATACACATAAAATAATTTAAATCTACAAAACAAAACAAAACAAAACAGGAACTCCCCTAGGTTGCCAGTAAAACATTTGAACGTATACTCACCGGAAAAGAACTTAGCAATTTCTTATAAAGTTAAGTGAATACCTCACAACTAAGTCCACTCCTAGGCATGTTCACACAAGCACTAGCAGAATGCCTACATTGATGCTAATTATAGTACTAATAGCCCAAGTCAGAGACAGTAAAGAGCCTGTCCACTGACAAGAGGACAGCAATGTGCAGTAGATCCTCACAGAGAAGTGCCGTTCAGAAATACACGTGAACGGACCTCAGAAGCATCATGCCAAGTGCATGGAAAGAGCCACCGAGGACCACACACCGCTTGATAGATTAGATGAGACTTCTAGAAAAGGCAAACGCATTGAGACAGAAAGCGGAGCTGTGATTGCCAAGGTGGGAGAAAGATCATGCACAGCGGCCTGAGGGGGCGCCCTGTGCTGCACTGAGAGTTAGGGGGCTCTGACCTACTCTAATGTCCATGTTACAGTATGCATGGTACAACCCAGTCAACTGGCCTTTGGACTGAGATTAAGCACTAATTACAAGTGTTTAGGGAATGAGTAACAAAGCCAAACGTGATGGAAGCTCATTAAAAAAAAAAAAAAAAAAAAAAAAAAAAAAAAAAAAAAAAAAAAAAAAAAAAAAACATTGGAAAGCACAAGAACAGATTTTAGAACCCAGGAAACTCAGATGAACTAACAATCCATTTAAGAGCTGATTTCCTTGGGGTGAAAAAAATCAAGTGCACAGAGGATTAACTTCCCTAGTAAGAAATAAAGAAGGAGCAAATACTAAAGCAACTGAAGGGACGTCTCGGGCACAGGAAAGTCATGTGACCCCACACTTCCCTGTCCTGTGTGGCTTTCAAAATTTGGACCAAATGAATGGTTTTCCGAAAAGTATGAATTATCAAAGATATCCCCCAGAGAAACTTTAAAAATCAGAAAATGTTGGTTCTCAGAGAGAAGACTGGGGGAGAGGGGGCTGTAAAATCACCACCCAGAGAATCACGTGGAATCACATGGTGCCCACTGTCCCAGAAGTCAGTTCTGCTGGTGTTTACTGGGAGCTTTAGGAAGGCCTTTGTTTTGGTTTTTTGAACACTAGAAATCATGAAGAAAGGGAATAAATCTCTTAATTTATTTTGATGAAGCCATCTGTCATCAATACCCTGAGACACTCACCATGGTACAGAGAAATGGCAAGGCAGCTTCACGTGAGGATTTAGAAGGAAACGCTGTAAGTGTAGTAGGAGCTGGTGTGTGAGACAGTGGATTGTGACGGCTGTGGATGGAGCTGGGGTGTGCTCTGCAGTAGGGTGCTTCCCAATGTGCCCAGCAGCCTGAGTTGGCTCCCCGACATGCACAAGGAAACTAGGGAGGAAGCCAGGCATGGGCACTCATGCCTGCACTTCAGCTCTCCAGAAACAGAGGCAGGAGGATTCTGAGTTCAAAGCCAGCCTAAGCTAAATGGTGCAATCCTGTCTTGATAGATGAGAAGGTGCATGCTCCCCCAGTGTGCTAGTTAAATACATCTCAAGTCAGAAAGCAGACTTGGCAAAAGCCTGGAGGGCATGAGGACCCAGGAAATGTGCATATGCTCTGCGTGGACTGAAGGCTGGCTCCTTCTCATATGTGCAGCATTCAGAACCTTCTCCACACATCACAACAGCTCATAGACGTCATCTGTTATCATTTAGGTTATTAAGGACAATGGGCATAATTAAAATCTATTGCATGCATATTTTCTGGCTCATCACTCATCTTCTGGGAATTTGGGGTATCTGGTGTGGGTGTGTTTACAGGACATTGGTGCAGATGTGGCTATTGCCCCATTGTTTGTAACAGCCAAAGACAGGAAACCACTTAAATGTGCATCGGGAGAGGACCAGGCTGGAAGCGGGTGTCCATATATCCAGCTCCTTTGCAAGTGTTAAGGTAACAAGCGAGATGCTGGGCACTGATGAGCTTAGGAGGAGGAAGGGTAAGCATGGTGCTGACTGGTGTGGACCAGACCATTGCTTACATAGGTCACCAGATATTCCTGTTTGTGCAAGAGTGCCTCTGAAAGGAAAGAGATCCTTCTGTTGTCTCCAGACTACATCCTTTCAAGAGACTTATTTGTTTTCCCACGTGTGAATTGCCCAATGAAAAGGAACTATTGTTTAAAATAAAGAGTTTGTAACGAGCATGTTAGCCCTTGCAGAGATTCAGTCTTTTCTGTGTATGTGGTGAACTCTTGCTTTTAAGCATTTCAAATCCGACCCCCAGCCTTCTGTCTGTGCTCTTGATCTGCATTTTCTTGTAGGAATGTTCTATGTAAGCTACAGTCTGTCCCCAGAAAGAGAATTAAGAGACAGCAGAATAAACCATGCGTGCAGATTGCCTTGATTTCAACCCTCTCCCCGCAAAGCCTTTTGGATTTCAGTCGTGAAGTCTCATTTTCAGGGACCCCTCACTCCTAGGATGCTGGTCTGCAATCTCCCGAAACCAGGAAATTGGGGCCAGAATTTTTGAACCACGGAGCTAGGTGAGACCCATGGATGCTCTGCCCCCTTGTGGCAAGAATATGTTATAACAACCAGGCCATTGCCACATAGGTGTGTGGATTCTGTGTCCAGCCCACAAAATTTCAATAGGCAGCCATGCAGGTGTCACAGTATGTTTCCTATCAAAATAATGGTTATATTGTGGGTCTTACACATAGACATGCAGTAATAATTTTTTTGCAATATTAATAGTTTAAAAACTACAAACAAAACAAACAAAAGCCAAACCAATCCAAGCAGGTATGTAAACACAGCACACATACATAAACACCACACAAACTCTGATATTTATGCTTAGGTGATAACATTTTTGCAAAGGATTGTGGGGTATGTTCAGCCTGGTCCTTCCTCAGTTGGACAAAGTTCTCATTGTAGCTTCCTTGTTGTATGCCCCAGACTATGCAACACAAAGCCACCATGAGGCCAATCCTACATGGCCACATAGTAAAAAAAAAAAAAAAAAAAAAAAATCAGGATAGCTCTAGAATACGGCTTCAGCATGTGCTCTTTTTTTTTTTTTTTTTTTTTTTTTTTTTTTTTTTTTTTGGTGCCCATCTTGGATCTTGCTCTGTAGATCCCAGGCTGGCCTCGAACTCACAGAGATCTGCCTAGCTCTGCCTTGAACCACCACCGTCCAGCAGCACGTGCGTTTTTTGGTTTTTGGTTTTTTTTATAAAGAGCAAGATCATAAATATTTTTGGATTTGTGACCCATAGCATCTTTTTGTGTGTGTGGGTAGTGGTGGTGGTATACATATGTGTTTGTATGTATGCGTGTGGATGTGTATCTATGTGTGCGCATGGGAAAGCCAGAGTCTGTGGCAGGTATCTTCTTGGATCGATGCCAACCTTGTTTTTCCCAGGTTTCTCACTGGTTGGCCTGGCACTCAGTTTCAGACAGGCGGTCTGGCTGGCAAGTCACACAGCAGGGCTACAGGTATATGAAGGCACCTGGTTTTTACATGAGTGTCAGGATCTAAACTCGGGTCCTGTGTTTCAATAAAATTTTATTTACAAAAGCACACGACAGGTACATGCCTGACAGAAAGGCCCAAATGCAGAAGGCTGACAGCAGCAAATCCTGGGACAGCACAGGCAACAGGAACTCTCACAGTGCACTTGTGGGAATATAGGATGGTCCAGTCACATCTCACGACAGTGACGCGTTCTTATAAAGCCAATGCTCTTATCTGTGACCCAGCAACTGCAGTCCTTAGCGTTCACCACAAGGTGTTGAAAACTTCTGCTCACATGAAGTCTGCCCATGGATGTTGTGTAGCTTTCTTTACTTACCTTTGCACAAGACGCTCTTCAAGCAGAAGAGCAGATAAATAAACCGTGGTGTCTCCCGAGTATAGACTATCACTCAGCTCTGAAAACGTGGGAGGGTGAGCCATTAAAGACAAAGAAACTCAAAGCGTGCTGACTGAAAGAAGTCAATTCAGAAAGGACAGTGTGTTGTGTGATTCTAACTACGGCACCCTGGGAAAGACAGAAAGGTTGTGGGGTGATGGGCAGGGGTAATTAAATGGAGTGCAGGGCACTGGAGGGCAGAGAACCAATTCTGTAATGTAATGGCAAACACATGCCCAAGCCTATAAAATACGTCATGCCAAAAGGAAGCCCATTATGGTTTGAATCTGAACTATTCCCCAAAGGCTTATTATCATTTGAATGCTTGCTCCACAGCTGAGGGCTGTGGTGTGGGAGGCTGTGGTGTGGGAGGCTGTGGTGTGGGAGGCTGTGGTGTGGGAGGCTGTGGTATAGGAGGCTGTGGTGTGGGAGGCTGTGGAACCCTGAGGGGTGGGAGTAGGTGGCTGGAGTTGGCCCTTTGAAGGATACCCAGGTCCTGGTCCCATTGTTGCTCTGTTTCCTGGTCTCTGGTGCAGTGTAGAACCTCCACCACACCCCTGCTACCTTATCCTCCCTACATGATGACTGGCATGCTTTGAAGGCATGAACCCAGGGGCTGGGAAGTAGCCTGGCCTGCAAAGCGCCTTGCAGATGTGAGGACACAATTCCGACCAGGTAAATTGAAAACCATGTAAAAGTGCCAGGCATGGTGGCGTGCACTTAGAATTTTAGTGCTGGTGAGACCGAATGAAGCCATGGAGAGGAGACTGAGCTCAGATCCCTCAGAGCCCCAGAGTCTGTCTCTGGGCAGAGCACCAATGGTCCCTTGTGGCTGGAAGATCCTCAGGCCTGGGAAGGTTATTTTCCTAGGGCTTGGAAGAATGATGACATCATCCCTGGAATGAGAAAGGGCTGAGGTTTCAGCAAAGAGGTCTCCGCAGCTTTCCCAGAAACCTGAGCTATGACCCTAAGGTCCCTGCACAGAGGAATTGTCTCACATCACACCTGGAGAAGGCTTCTCTCTCTTAGGACAGTAGGTACCGGCTCCCAAGCACTATCAATTCAGCCTCCCAACAGTGTCTAAAGGCTCTCGGAAAACATCGCCCAGCCTTTCCTAGGCAACAGCTCAGGCAGGGTTCTCTGTGCTTAGAGAAATGTCCTCAAAGTTACCACCAGGGGGCAGCTGCACCCAGAAGTCCGATGCACCTGTAGAAAGACCAAAAAGAAAAAAAAAAAAAATCCAGTATTTTTTGGATATCTGTGTGATATGTGGCCACGACCTCACTGACCTTAGACATAGGAATGAGCTCTTGCAGTGACAGCTGCTCTGTCTGTCTCCTTTTCACATTTATATTCCTTTTGTGCATCCAATGGCCCCACATACAAGGAGCCAGTCCTAGCCATTCAGAGCACACGCACATTTCCTGGGTCCTCATGCCCTCCAGGCTTTTGCTTATCTCCTTCATCCCATTGTTCCCATAAAGAGAGTCCTCACCTACTGATGAGGACTCAAGATATTCTGCCTGGCCTATAGCTTCAGGCGCTGGACTTGTTGAGGCCATTGAGTTATGATAGTGTCTTGAGGGGACCCACACCTAGATTCAAGGGAAAAGTTACGTCATTTCCAGGGAAATGGATGCAGCTGGGAGTCCTTGTACTGAGTCAAATCAGCCTCAGAAACACAGTATTGTAGGTTTCTCTCTTGTGGTTCCTAGATTTTATGAAGACACAGAAGACTGGGTGTGTACTTGAAGTAAGCTGCAAAGCTGTCCAGGGAATGAAAGGACCCAAGGGCAGGAGGGGAAAACAGAGCATGAAGTAGGTGTGCACACAGAGCACATGATACAGCTGTGTGGACGAGCCCTTGTACAGTGAACATTCACCAGTCTAGATATTATTGAAAGGGGCAAGTAACAAGAATATCCTTGTCATTTGCAACTTGGCTCTTCATGGCTTAGTCTACTTTTTTTGTTTTTGGTTTTTCTTTTATACAATATAATTTTATCATCTTTTCCCTCCTCCAATTCCTCCTAGATTCACCCCACCTCCCTACCCAACTAACTTTATTCCCTCTCTCTCTCTCTCTCTCTCTCTCTCTCTCTCTCTCTCTCTCTCACACACACACACACACACACACACACACACACACACACAGTCCATTCTGTGTTGACCATCTACCCCTGGGTCCTGGAGTGTGGTTGATGGACCCATGACACTCCATTGGAAAACACTGATTTCCCTTCCCAGCAGCTATCAGTTGGTTATGGGGGGGACTCTGTGGTTACTTCCCTTCTCTCTGCTGTGACTTTGTTTTTGTAATGACCTGGTCAACTCTAAGGAGACATCTAGGTTTACAGTATGGATGATTTTAGTGACCAATTTTCTAGAATACCAAGCACTATCTCATTCAAAATTATGTATGAAAAATAAAAGCATCAGCTTGGAGTCCTCCCTCCTCCACAGTGCTCACCGAGTCTTTGTAGCCGGTGGTGAGTTCCTTACAAATGCCATCTTGTTCCCACCACCACCACCAGCCAGGAGCCCTTGCTGTTAGGAAGCAGCCAGAGAGGGTAAGGAGCAGTGTTTAGACAGCAGAGGGTCCGTGGCTTTCTTCTTCAGCAACCGGAGACCCTGGGTGCATCTTTGAACCTCGCTGGGCCTCAGATACCCCTGCGAGTGTCCAGCTTACTTCCACGGAGCTCTCAGAGCTCACTGTCTGGCATGTCTCTTCTGGAGAAGTTTAACGCCATTCACCTGCTGCAGGCCAAGGTGCTGCAGGCCAGGTGAGGGAAGAGTGGCCATGTTCATGTTGCATAATTCATGGCTCATGTCAGCACTGGGTTCAGTGGGAGGCTCTGAATCTTTAATCATCAGCATTACAGGGTTGTCTACAGTTCCAGTCCAGACTTCCAAAGCTTTGTCTCAACAGTGTGAGGAACAAAATCAGAGCTGAGGTGTCTGTCCCTATGGTGGGAGTCAGGTGAGTAGGCCATTCTCATATTACTAGGTGAGAACGGCCTGATACAGCATTCCATCATGAGACCTGGGGGTTCCCTGGGCCAGGATCACCCTGGGGGAATTAGCTGTTTCTGGTGTCACAGATAGGCAGAGTCCCCTCCTGTTTATATTTCCTGGGCCTGACGTTGAATACCTGCAGCTCATTTGGCTCACAGCTTTGGGCACTAAAAGTCCACAACCAGGCACCTCATCAACTCAGCCTCTGGTTAGGGCTCCTGTGGCAGTCTCACAGTGGATGGCATCATGGAAGATTTTCATGAGAGAGGGAGAAATCACCAGGCAAGACAGGAAGACAGAGAATAAGGAGGGGGCAGGTCATACTCCTTTTTAAAAAAAAATTATTTTTATTTTAGTGTATGAGTGTGTTTCCTGAATGTGTATTACATATGTGCCTGGTGCCCACAAAGGCCATAAGAGGGCGTCAAACCCCCAAACTAACTGAACTTATAGACACTTGTGAATCACTATGTGGAGTGGGAACCAAGCCTAGGTCCTCTGTAAGAGCAGCATGTGCTCTTAACCACTGAGTCCTTTCTCCACCCCCCCCCCCCCCCACCCCACCTTACTCTTTTATAATAACCCTATCATTGGAACTGGCTGGAATCCCGGGAGAACTATATTAATCCTTCCCAAGGACACTGCCCTCAGGAACCTAATTACCTCTCAGTAGGTCCCACCTGTTACAGGTTCTGTCCACTCCATACCACCACACTGAGCATGAAGCTGCTACCAGCCTTGGAGAGGAAATCATATCCAAACCACCATGCACCCTGTAAGGTGTGGTCTGGTCATTCTCACTCCCATCAGTACTGTTCTTGTGACTCTGATAAAACACCTGACTAGACGCGACTGGAGGAAGGAAGGCTTCATTTGGCACAGTTTAAAGTTTGTATGTATGTGCATGTGTATGTGTGAGTGGGGTATGCATAAAGTGCGGACGCCTGCAGAGTCCAGAAGAGGGCATCAGAGCCTCCTGGAGCTGCAGTTACAGGCTTGTAAGCCACCTGGCATGGGTGCTGAGACTGATCTCAGGCCCTCTGCAACAGAAGTAAGTGCTCTTAACTGCTGACCCATCTTTTTTTTTTTTTTTTTTTTTTTTTAGGTTGTTTATATCATGGAAGGTTTTTCTTCCTCCTTCAATGATGGCAGATAGTTTTGCTGGGTATATTAGTCTAGGTTGGCCCTTGTGGTCTTTAGGACTTGGAGTGCATTGCTCCAGGCCCTTCTCACTTTCCAAGTTTCCACTGAGAAATCAGCCATTACTCTGATGGGTTTTCTTTATACGTGACTTGTGTTTTTCCCTCTTACAACTGTCGGCATACTCTCTTTGTATACCTTGCATCTTAACTGTGACATGCTGTGGGGATTTTCTTTTCTGGTCTTGTCTCTTTGGTGTTCTGTGTGCTTCTTGTATTTGGAGGGATATGTCTTTCCTAGTTTAGGGAAGTTCTATGATCTTGTTGGAGACCAGGTCTGTGTCATTGACTTGAGATTCTTCCCCCTCATTGGTGCCTCTCATGGTGTAACCTTTCCTGTAGGTTTTTTGGGTTAATTTTTCATTGCTTATTTATTTTCATTGTTTGCTTAGGTATTCCTTGCTTATTTAGTCTAAGCTCTTTTTCTTAATTTCATTGAGCTGTTTCATTCTTTTTTTTAACTGCTTGAATTCTTTGATGAGGTTTATGATTGTTCTTTTAAATTCTGTGTTCTGGAGTCCATCTAGATAATTCTCACTGGCAGCATTGAGATCTGTGCAGACACGTATTTGCTGTTCTCTGTCTGACGTGGACAGAGCAGGTTGGGGTGGAAGACAGGCTGCGTGGGTGGGTTGGGCCGACAGGTTGAAATGGCTTAGGTGGAATGAAGTCGGGAAGGGGGGCACTGGGCTGCTGTGCCGGATGTGCCCTGGTCCAAGCCTGGAGTGTGTAGATCTGGCTGGGTGGATGTGCTGGGGGAGGGGCTGTTGGTCTAGGCAGGCAGGTCGGGCTGGGGAAGGTGTGTGAAGGGGGGCAATCAGGCAGACTCACAGTTGCTTGTAACTCTATTTCTAGAGACCTAGTCCCCTCTTCCTCCCTTCTTCAGGCACTTGACACACTTGGTACACACACATACACACGTGAGATAATAAATGAGTCTTTAACTTAGAAGAAAATAAGGTGGAGAAGTGACTGAGGAAGACAGTTGGCATTGACCTCCACGTACACCAACACACACACACACACACACAGACACACACACACACATATGTATATATACACACACCAACACACACACACACATAGATATATTTACACACCAACACACACATACACACACATAGACACACACATATATACATTCCAACACACACACATATGTATATATACACACACCAACACACACACACACATATATATATTTACACACCAACACACACATACACACACATATAGACACACACATATATACATACCAACACACACACACACACATATACACACACCAACACACATACACACACACATATATACATACCAACACATACACATATATATACACACACACATATATACATACACACCAACACACATACACACACATATATACATACCAACACACACACACACACACACACACACACATATATATATATACATACACACCAACACACACACACATACACACCCCAATAAAATAAAGTAATAATAGTACTTAATAGTTAAATTAGTGCTGACATGTGAAAATCAGACATATCTTGTGTAGTATGAATCTTAAAAGATCTTAATAAAAACAAACCTGGAGCCAGGTACTGAGGTGAACACTGAAAGACCAGAGAAACAGAACAAGCCACAGCCAACCTTACCTGGCCAATTCCTCAGCTGATCTCATTTCCTCAAACTGGAAGACTGTGTCCTCATCCAAATGGTTCTCAGCTGAACTGCTGCTATAAGCCTGAAAGCTTAACCAGGCTCTAGTTCCTCGTCCTCACGCCTTAAATACCTTCCTGCTTCCTGCCATCACTCCCTGGGATTAAAGGCGTGTGTCACCATGCTTGGCTGTTTCCAGTATGGCTTTGAACTCAGAGATCCAGACAGATCTCTGCCTCTGGAATGCTAGGATTAAAGGTGTGTGCCACTATTTTCTGGCCTCTATATCTAGTGGCTGTCTGTTCTCTGACCCCAGATAAGTTTATTAGGGTGCACAATGTTTTGGGGAGCACATACCACCACAGCCTTGGTTTGCTTTCTCTTGCTGTGATAAAGGCCAAAACCAAAAGTGGCTTGGGGAAAGGGTTTGTTTATCTTATACGTCCCAATCACAGTCCATCACCAAGGGAACCCAAGGCAGGAACTCAAGAGGAGCAGGAACCTGGAGGCAGGAACTGAAGCAGAGACTGTGGGGGAACATTGCTTTCTGGCTTGTTCCCAGGGCTTCCTCAGCCTGTTTTAGTCTACGCCATAGGACCACCTGTCCCCTGTGGTGGCTCTGCTCTCCCACATTAGTCATTCATCAAGAAAAGCCCTGTAGCTTGCCTAAGGACCAGTCCAGTCGGGGCACTTTCTCAGTTGAAGATCCTCTTCCCTAGCTTGTCAAAAAAAAAAAAAAAACCAGCCAGCATAGGTAAGAAGGGTGCTCCTTGGTGACCAATGTCCCCTTGGAGGCTCTGTTTCCTCACTTTTGATCAGAGGGGTCCATGACTCTCCACCTTGACACACTGTACATTAACAGCAGTCCCATACTCCTCCTTCCACAGCTGCTGGGGCTGCCTGTGAAGCCCCTCAGACATCTATTCCTCTTCCAAATGGATCACAGAGATGTGAATGCAACAGCCCTGGGACATGGCGAGGTGGCTTAACTGTTAAGAGGATGGATTCCTCAACAGGGCACCTGGGTTCAGTTCCCAGCACCGACGTGGCAGCTTAGAGCCACCGTAGCTCCAGGGGATCCAACACCCTCTCCTGACCTCCGCAGGCACCAGGCACCAAGTACACTTACGTATATGCAGGCAAACAGTCATACACATAAAACCAGAGAAAGTAAACCTTGTTTTTCAAAAAAGACAACACAAGATCATATTTTAAAAGCTTTAATTTAAAAATGTTAATACAGCAAAAGGCACTATGCTAACAAAAATAGTGTGTGCGGAATATGGACTGAGAATCTACCAAGAGCGGAGAATGGTCCCTGGCACAGCACTGACCCTCTGTATGTGTGCAATTGGAGGTTACAGCCAAACAGGCAGGTGACATTTTGAGGTTCAGGTCATTTCTTACTTGCCTCTTCCCTTCTGCCTTTTAAAGAAAGGGGCCAGAAGAGATAAGGAGTGTGTAGCTGGGTAGTGAGTGTGAGGCCCCAGTCATCCAAGGGCAGATAATGCCAAGGCCTGGGGATTTCCCTGCCTTAAAAGGCACAGGAATTCCTGTGGAGAAAGGAGCTGGTGACAGGAGGTCTGTATGCCAGGAATATCAATGTCACTGTGTCACAAGTCACCATGTCTCTGGGTCGCTCTCCAAACCTTCCCTCCAGCCTGGGCAACAGGAATCTGTTTGGAACAGAGTTTGGCTCACACAGGGGCCATGGATGCAGCAGCCACAGCTGGGTCCCAGGGGCTCTGAACTCTCAAGACAGCAGGGAAAGCATCCCTGAGCATCTTGGGGTGGGGAGGAGTCGAGCATTCACTGGAATTAAAAGGACTCTGGGACCCAAATAATTATTCAAGGACGGTGGCAATTCAGGGGCTGACCCACATCAGGGTTCTGATGTGGAGAGGCCCCTCCTCCCACACACACATGGGAATCACTGCTTATTGGGAAATGAGAGCTATAATGATCAAATCAGACAGAGGCAAATGTGTCTACTGGAGCAGAGTCAGTGCCGTGGGGTGTGCTTTTCATTGTGGTTTAAATCTTTATTTATTATTGTGTTTCATATGTGTATGATTGTGTGTGTGTGTACGTGTCTATCTGTCTGTGTCTGTGTTGTATGCACTGTGCATCACATGGAGGTCAAAGGACGACTTTCTGCCGTCTGTCCTCTCCTTCCACCATGGGTTGTTCTAGGGATCAAACCCAGGTCACCTCTATGCTAAGCCATCTTGCCAGCCCTGTGTTCGGTTGTCCAGAACTTGTGTCTCACTGAAGTGTCTCACACTCTCCAGCAGTGCCAGTGGGTGAGGCTTCGAGGTGTCATGTACAAAAGGTCCTTGTATCTCAGGTGGTAGCTGGAGAAGGCTGTCACTCAGGGCACGGGTTCCCCATGCTCTCAGGGCAGGTGGCTGAGATGTCTATGTCTGTCTGCTATGAACTCTGGTGCCACACCTCTCCACTCCACTCCCATAGTTCCGTCTGTCGGAGGGGGAGGGGCAGCTGATACTGCCTTAGCTGGCTAGACTGTTTTATCAAAGTCTCCCAAGCAACAGACGGGCATTGTCCTACGTTCTCAAGGCCGGAGTCTGAGACGAAGGCTTGGGAGGGCCTCGTGTCCTTGAAAACTCACGAGGAGAATTGCTCCCCGTTCCTGTCCAGAGTCCAGTGGCCATCCATCTTTAGCGCTTTGGCTTTTGTCTTTGTCCTCCCAACCTCTGTCTCTGGCATCTCGTAGTGTTCTCCTTGTGCCAAGCCTCCCTCTTCTTAGAAGGGCCTGAGTCCTACCAGAGTTAGGACCCGCTTCAGCTGTTCACTGAAACCTGATGGTGGGTAAAACTCTGTTTCCAAACAAGGTCACTTTCACTAGTACTGGGGGTTGGAACCTCAATGTGTCTTTTAGGAACGTAATTCATCCAACGAGTCAAACCTGTCACCTCAAGGACCCTGCCACATCAGTCCCGTGTGTTGCCAGTGCCCATCTATACACCTTCCCCCAGCCCTTTGGGGTGGCGGGGTGGCCATTTTCCTCCAGTGGTAACTGTGCACCTTGTTCATGGTATCTATTCTGAAGGGGTCATTGTTCTACTCTGTCCCAGCCCTCCTATATGTGTGTGTGTGTGTGTGTGTGTGTGTGTGTGTGTGTGTGTGTGTGTGTACAGAAGGAGGATAGAGTCACAGTTGTGAACACAGGGACAAGGACAGAGGGGCCACTGTGTTTGGATACTGATTCTGTGACTTTAGCAGAGATCATGATAAGCAGTGCTGCAGAGGCTGTGGGGCAAAAGCTCTTTCTGAAGACGCTGACAGGTGGGAAGTGCGGGGAGCTGAGGGGTCCTGCTTCATCTGCACCACCCGAGGGATTGCTGTTCCTGTCAGAGCTGCTCAAGTGTGCCAGTGTCCTTAAGGGGGACAAGGAAGATGAAGGGCACACCCTTCCCTTTTCAAAGGTTACTTACGAACTGGACTCATCATGTCCATGTCTTCTGACCAGAACTTTGTCGTGTGACCCTGCTAATGTCGAGAGATCTGGGGAAACTTGGCTTGCATTCTCAGAGGCCATATTGTTGGGGACTCTGCTAGATTTTAAAAACAACAACAACAAGGGTAGGTGCTGCAGAATAAACTGACCATCTACTATGGAAGAAATGTGATTTTAGAAAACTTGTGTTAGGCTGGGCGGTGGTGGTGCACGCCTTTAATCCCAGCACTCGGGAGGCAGAGACGGGCGGATCTCTGTGAGTTCGAGGCCAGCCTGGTCTCCAGAGTGAGTTCCAGGAAAGGCGCAAAGCTACACAGAGAAACCCTGTCTCGGAAAAAAAAAATAAAAAAGAAAAAAAGAAAAAAAGAAAAGAAAACTTGTGTCATTAATTCATCCCTCAATTCTTCACTAGCAAAACCTCCAAAGGCACCCCTACAGTAAAGACTATGACATGCATGTGACTAGACTATGTGGGGCTTGTCTAAGCTTAACTAGCTGTGGGGTTCAGGAAGGTGTGTGGCAGGCTGTTCCACAGCCGCCTGGTTTTCAATGACATAGCAAGCTCTGCAGCTCTCCAGGACACGGGCCTGGAAGAATGCCTTGTCTTTCTCCTGCCAGGCATCGGACTCAATGTACACGTTGAATGGGTCGTGCGAGTGCTCCAGTTTCTTGGATCGGATGTAGCTCAGCATGATGCCCAGGGTGAAGAAGCCGAAGAAGCCCAGCACCATGAGGATGTAGAGCGCTTCCAGCTTGCTGTCATCTCGGAGCTGAGACCTGCGAGCCAGGCCCGACGTGTCGCTGTCCTGTCCAGCTGTCTCCTGCCACAGCGAGCTCAGAAAGGGCAGCACGGCCGTGGAATTAGACAGGATCATCCTGGGCTTCAAGGTTTCCCCTGATGGAGAGAAAATTCCTGAAAGGAAAATGCAACTTGGAATCAAGTAGTGTGAACTGGTCACCCCCAACGCCATGCTCACAACTCTTTAGAGTCCTGGGTGACAGAGGGGAGTGGGCAAACATCAGGAGTCTTGTTGGCCTCTCACTTGACTCACTTCAGTTCTATCCATCATTCCCTCAACCCTCTGGGGCAGCCATTGGGATGAGCTTTGTCAATGTATGTTACTGCATACATGTACGTGTGTGTTGTAAATGATATGGGATCATGTACCTCCTTGGGTCTCATTCTTTTTTCCCTTATTACTGTCTTTATGGCCCATTCATATACTGAGTGCATGTGCATTTCCTTACATTCGACCCATGCCCATGTCAAAACACTCCTTTCTCTCTCTGCCCACTCCTCACAGAGGCGGACATTATGGTGACTACTCCATGAATAAAGCAGAAGGCCTGGAAAATCGGCTTGCTGGGTGAAAGTGCTGGCCAATGCCAGGCCTGATGAACTGAGTTCCATCCCTGAGACCTACATGGTAGGAGGAGAGAACTGACTCCTACAAACTGTCCTCTGACCGCCACATGCGTGTGTCCCCTCCCAACACACATAGGCATACACACAAACACAAAACAAAACAAACAAACAAACAAATAAATGTGCTTTTTAAAAACTTTAAAAAATAAAAATGCACCTGGTAAGCAGAGGCAGGAGGATCCCTATGAGTTTGGGTCTATAGAATGAGTTCCAGGCCAGCCAGGGCTAGTGAGATCCTGTCTCAAAAATAATAAATAAATAAATAATAAACAAAAGAGAGCTAATCCTCCCCCCCCCCCCCCGTGCTGGTTCTGTGGACCTGGAAAGGAATTACACATCCCTACGATAGTACTATGTGGCTGTGGTGATGAGTGGGGATCTGCCCCATGGGAGATGTACTTGAGCACTTGGTGCTGGGCTTGTAGTGCTCTTGTGGGAAGTTGTAGAACTTTTAGGAGGTGAAAGCACTGTGGAGGAGGCACAGCCCTTGGGGAGGGCTTGAGGGCTTACAGTCCCGCCCACTTCCAGTTCACTCTCTCTGCTTCCTGTGTGCAGATGAAGATGTGATCTCTTAGCTTCCTGTTCCAGCTGTCTGCTGCCTATGCCTCCCCCACCATTGTGGACTCTCCCTCTGCAACTGTAAGTCAAAAGAAACTCCTCCATAAGTCATTTTTGGTCTTGGTGTTTAGCACAGCAACAGAAAGGGGATGACAGTGATTTATGAGATACCTCGGACTGAGGCACCGGCAGTCACCTTGGGAAGGAATGTGCAATGGGTGGTTGCTGTAGTGTGAATGTATCCCCCAAAGGCCACAGGTTGGAAACTTGGTTCTCAGTGTCACAGTATTGAGCAATAAGACCACTGGAAAGTAATTGTATCATAAGGATGCTGCCCTCAAAAATGGATAAATCCATTTATAGATGAATGTGTTCTTAAGGGAGTGAGTGGCTTTATTACCTTTGAATTTCTCCATCAATATAATGGGTTATCCATGGTGAACTTGGCTGTGTCTAGCTATGTGATATACCTCTTTGGGTCTAGAAAGACTGTCCCATGTGGGACTTGTCTAATCTTAACTTGGTACTTGCCAGATACCAAACACATGACTTCACCACACTGTTGGACATCTTCAGAACCATGACCCAAATAAAGCATTATTCCTCATAAACTACCCAGGCATGGTGCTTGAGTCTATCGAGAGAATGGACTAGGAGGGTCTGTTTTACCATGGATGTCTCTCTAGGGGCAGCTGTGTTTGCTGAGTGAAAGCCCTACCCTATAACATGGCGACCCGTGGACAGAGTGCCGAGTTTACCAGCACTCTAGTCTGAGGACCTGGTGTTCCAGTGTGCTCACCTTCCTTCTCTGATCACCTGCTTCCTGTGAATGACTAGCAGGGCCATGGAGAATGTATCCCTTCTTTCGTCTCTTTACTGTCTCATCTGAACAACCAGGCTTGGTCAGTGCAATAAGTGTCTCGTGTAACTGTAGAATTCTGTTGGATGGTATTTTGTGTGTTCTAAGAACCCTGTCTAGGCGACCATCAGATCACTGATGAGCTAAAACTATTTCTGTTCTTTTGGGGTGGGTGTAGCTGTGGGTGTGGATGTAAATACCACTTTCTACCCCTCTCCTGTTTGGAAACAGAAACCTAGAGATGTTGAAGTCATGCTCTCAGTTCAACTCAAAAATGGCCAGTAGGAGTTTACCTGGCTTGAGGTGGTCCAACCTCATCTAGAAGTTTCAAGGCAGTTTTTAGTAGAATGTGCCCTTGAGGTACCCTTCCCTTAACAATAATTGTTACTAGAGGCAAAGGCATGTTTGGGACACGGTTTCTGGCCAGAATCACCAAGAAAAAGACAATTATACAGCATGGCAGCTCAGCCTTTCCCAGGGAGAATGGGACTGTGACACTGACCAACATCATTCCTGGGACAACCACCAACTCCAGAACGCCCAGCCCTCTCTAGGTTAGACCTATAGCTACTTCTTTGTAGAACTAGCTTAATTTAAAGATGAACCTGAATCCCGCTCCGGGTGAAGATGTTCTGCACCTTCTGAACCTTCCTTGTTCTCCCACCATCAACATGTTAGTGACTCTCCCTCTGCCTTTCCTCATGCCACACCCCTGCTCCTGCAGAATCATACACATGGGTGTGGCCCCAGATCTCCTCTCTCAGCACAAGAGCTCCTCAAGAGCTCAACTTGACTGGATTGAGAGACACCTAGGGTATTGGTAAAGTAGATCCAGAGTAGATCATGCCGGCTTTGACTTAATGGATGGGTAAATCCATAAATGGATTCAGAATTTGAATAGACTGACAGAAGGTGGTAGACCTGTGGAGCTGAGGCTGAGCTGAAGAACGTGGGTTGTTGTTGCCTTTGAAGGGTCTGCATTCCCCTTGGTCCTTTCCCAACACTGCTCACTGCTTCCTGGCTGCAACAAGGTGAGCAGCTCTGTTGTACTGTGTGCTGCTCTGCCTCACCACAGCTCAGATCCGGTGGAGCCTAGCGACCGCGGATGGAAACCTCTGCGAGTGTGAGGCAAAGCAAGCCCTTCCAGATTGCTCTCTCAGTGTTGGTCACAGCCACAGGAAATGGTTGACACATGAGGCCGTGGCGTTTTCTGCCTGGCTTAGAAGTTGCACTCTAAGAATTTGTGGCTTTAGGTTTTAAGTTTCATTTTACCATGGTTGACCACTGTGGCTGTCTTCCACACTTTCTGGAGAGAGCTGTCGTGAACGAGAAACGAAGCTCATCTTTCTGATGGCTAGCCGTTTGAGTATGTGCAGAAGCCTGTTGGGGTCGGGAGGGTTGGGGGACAACAAACTACGGGTTCCTCAACCGAGGAAAAATCGAGCCCCATTCTGACGACAGGGACGGGGGAGTCATCCAGAAACAGCTCAATGATTTCTTCCTAAAGGAGTTAAAGCCGGTTAGGGAGTCTCAGGCCCTGGCCCCAGGGAAGTGCAGGCATTGAGCCGACGGTAGGATTTTATCCATCCACACTCCAAAATCCCAGAGTGACCTCACTGACAGACACTCACTGCTACCAGTTACTACCCGGGAGCTCTTACAGACCAGTGTCTATGGGTGATGGCAGGCAACACTGGAGGACCCAAATGTTAACTGGTGTAGAATCAATAACTTTACACAGGAAACCAATTTCAGAGTCAATTCTGTATTTAATTTATACTTGTGGGTTTGCTGAAAAGACCTGTTTCTTCAAACCAGATGGAAATTACTTTGGCCAGAAGAAACAGTCCCAAACATCTGTTTCAAAACACCCTGGGCCCACACCACCCTCCGCCTCCTAAGGTCCTAGTTTAGCATGCCTAAGAAGCTCCCTGTGAACTGCAGATTGCAGGGTTTCTCAGGATTTAGGTGCAGATTGGAAATTTGCATGTCAAGTGCCTTCTGCGAAGCTCTGTGGAGAGTTCAGAAAACAATGACACCTGGATCCCACCTCGGGGATTTTAATGATGTCACTCTGTGTTCCTGACACTGACTTTTAAAAAGCTTCCCACTGTGGTTTGACTGTGCCCCCCCCCCCCCCCCAGTCAGGTGCTGGAAGGAATTCTCAATGAAACAGTGCTGAGAAACAGGGCCTTCACGGTGGTTAGAATGGGTGCGGGGCTGCTGATCCCACTCCATCCTTCCCCTTCCTCTGTGGGACAGCACAAAAAGAAGGCTATTGCCAGGTGTGAGAGGCCTTGGCCTTTCAGCTTCCAGGACAGGAAGAAGGAATTTTTCTCTTGAGAGCATCTCGTGTAGTCCACACTGGCCTTGAGCTTACTGTGACCCAAGGATGACTTTGAACTCTAAAGGTCGTGCCTCCACCTCCCCAGTGCTAGGGTCCTATTACATCCCCACGCCTGGTTTATGCCCGCCGAGGACTGAGCCCAGGGCATCTTGGACTAACAAGGCACTCTGCCAAGTGAGCTACACACTCAGCGGGAAACGAACTCCTTATGTATTTTTGAGCCTAGGTGTTCTTTGCCACAACCAGAGCTCCGCACTGCCGGCTGTCACTAACAGTCATGTCTGCGGCATCTGGGCTGCACAGTGGAAACTTAGAAAATGGACTGATGTTTTGTTCTACAGAAGACCTGGCAGAATTAATTGTCTGAGCTATAAAGCATGGTTTCACGGTCGAATGTTCACATCTTCCTGGTTTTCCAGATCTTTCTTGGTCTTGCATGCTTCTCCAGAAAGTATCGCCTTCACTCTGCCCCCACTAACTCACCCCGGCACCTTAAACTAGGATTAGCTTTATGCTAGGCCGGAAAAGCCAGCTTAAGCACCTGTCTTTCAAATGACAGCTCCCCAGGTTTATGGGAATTGTTCCGTACTCTACATGAATGCATTCCCTTGCCTCTGCTGACTGCCCTCTGTACCCCACAAAGCCCACAGGTTGTTCACCATGGTACTTCGTATTCAAATGAGGGTCCTGGCAGAAAGGACACAGGGTCCAGTGTGCCTGCCATGTGGGGGCTTATGTCAGATTCCCCAAGTTCTCTCCCATTACAATGTCAAAGCACCACAGCCTGGGGACCCTGGAGTCCAGACTGGTGGACTCAAATGGGTGTGGAGAGCAACTGACCCAACAGTTCTAATTTACAGAAACTGAGCTCCATAGTGCTGAGATGAGCTACCCAAGGTTGCCTCTCCTATCAAAACACGTGAAACGCAATTGTTTTAGCTACCAGCTCCCATTGTATCAGTACAGAGACCAGAGTTCCCAGGACCTTGGAGAGAGGAGATGGGCGCCTTAGACTCAAACTGGGGAGCCATCCACTCCTTGGGTCCTGCTGGGTCTCACATGTGAGAACTGGCTTCCTCCCTAAACTATGAGAAGTTGGCCCCATCTAAGTTCTCCACAGACAGCTCTGCCCTGGGAGAACCGTTGGTCTGAGTCACTGACTGGTACAGACCAGCGAGGCAGCATCAAACAAATGCCCAGTTCAGACAGAACCAACCTGGGGCTCAGCCTGGGTTGAACATTCTCACACTGGCAGCGAGGCTGCGATTTCTACTCATTTCTGCCGATGCTTGGACTTGAAGCAGGGGCCTGGTCCCAGTTAGAACAGTGCAAGTGTGTTTTTTTCCATGCAAGCTCGGACCCAGAGCTGCAGGCCTGCTGGGAGTCACTCAGGATTCAGGGCTCTGGGAAGCCGACAGAGACTGAACAGCTGTAAGTGGAGTCTGTGGGTCCCCCAGTGCATCCCCTGCATTAGTAGAGTCTGTGTGGCTACCAGTGCACCCCCTGCCTTCGTGGAGCCTGTGGGGCCTCCAGTGCATCCCCTGCATTAGTAGAGTCTGTGTGGCTACCAGTGCACCCCCTGCCTTCGTGGAGCCTGTGGGGCCTCCAGTGCATCCCCTGCATTAGTAGAGTCTGTGTGGCTACCAGTGCACCCCCTGCCTTAGTGGAGCCTGTGAGCCCCCCCAGTGCACCCCCTTCCTTAGTGGAGCCTGTGAGGCCCCTCAGTGCACCCCCTGCCTTGGTTGAGCCTGTGTGGCCCCCAGTGTACCCCTCTGCCTGAGTGGAGCCTGTGAGGCCCCCACTGCACCCCCTGCCTTCCTGCCCCCGCCCCATACGCTCCTGCTAGGTTACCTATCAGCACCAATAACAGTCTAGAAGCTTCCAGAACAAAGGCTTTCCCCAAACTGACAACGTTCTGAGGACTTGAGGTTTGCTCACTTGGCAGGGCTTTCTTCTAGCAGTTTAGGCTCCAGGATAGACAGGAGAGATGGGGGTCATGGCCCGAGCTGCGGTCTGGTTCCTGCCCCTCTCAGGTTTGGGTGAGCCCAGGAGCTCTCCCCTAATCACTCCTTATCTCGGTGGAGTGGGGTACATTCTTGTTCTGACTGACAGGATTCCTGAAGCATTTCCTTGAAAGAGCACTCCTTAAGCAAGATGCAGGCTGAGTCACCCAAGCATTTGGCCTTCTGTGCTGAGCAGCAGGCTGAGCGAAAGCGACTCCAGACAGGCCCGATGTGGGTGACGATGACCTTGGCTGAGCCTAGAATTTACACCAGTTGTCCTTGGAAAAAAACTGTCTATCGCTCGTGCCTTCCTTTCAACCCCATGTCCGAATTCTGGAAACACCATATACTATGTTTACCCCTCATGAGGGGCTCCAGACTCCCCAAGGCAAGCTGGCATTGCCTTGCTCTTCATCTTTCCCAGGGGACGAGGCAGACAGGGCTTCTCAAGGAGTTAGGACCAAGTGAGGAGACCCAGAACTACCGGCCACAGATGGGCAAGTTGCTACCTGCCCCCTCCTGACTGCGTGTGAGCTGCAGCCTCTGAGTCTGGTTCTGTTCCCCTGGCTCTCCCAGACCTCCCCACGGGTGACAGACACGGAGGCTGGCTGAGGGATGGAGATGCGGACACAGAAGCTTCAGAAAGGGAGGAGGAGTGTGAGAACTTTGGGCAAAGAACAAAATGATAGCTGAAGTCCTTTGTAAGGAAGGAGGCAGGAATTGTACCTTCAGCAAATGAAGTAAAACCCCCAAGCCTCAGTTTCCCCACCTAAAAGCTTGGGATGGGGAACTCTACTCTGCCTATATGCACACACCACAGGGTCGTATGCAACATCAAAGAACCCTGCCATGACCTTTGCCCCTGCTGTCCTCGAGAGCATGGGCAGGACATCTCTGTGGCAATGTGCTACAGTTCCTTCAAAGGCTAGAGGGAATGGAGAACTGTGAAAACCCCACCCAGTCCCCCTGTTTCGGCCCCTCATAGTGCCAGGCTCTCTCTCCCACAGCTGGAGTAAGTATATTTGGGCGTTTCCTTCCAGGAGCCTCTCATGTCTATGGACTATTATCTGCCTCCGTTCCCCACTCCAGCACTTAGATCATTTCAAGAAGGAATTGCTGTGTAAACCAGAGCTCAGTGTTAGATCCGATACCACTGCAGTAAGAGGGTGAATAAGTGAATGAGTGAATAAGTGAGAAAGCACATTGCATTCTGGGAGTGAGCTCACTACAGGAAAGCCTCTGGCAACACAGTATGTCCTCCTGTTAAAATTTAAATGGTTTTTTATTTTTATAAATCTTTTGCATGATGTAATGTTTATTATCTATACTGCTATATATATGGATCTGAAACTCACCTTATCTCTAAAAAGTTTTAAGACACATGCCGGTAATTATTAAGATAATATACTTTGGTCCCACATTCCTTTGCTCTTTTCCGTAGTACTGATTGAATGTTATCATAGTATGGTATCGTTTTCTTAATCACTGTGTTCACTGTTGAATGTGTATCTTTCCCACCCAAAGGCAAGCTTTTAGAGTAGACCTTTGTGTGTGCTGTTTTTCATTCTGTCCAGAACAGCGGGAACCATGGCTGCATCTGGTAGGAAATGCAATAATCCTTCATCAGAAGCAGGCTTGCATGCATGAATGCATGGATGCCTCCGAGTTCCATCTGACTCGCAGAAAGTTGGCTCACCCCAGAGATGTAGGTGGCCTGTGTGAATCTCTCTGAGGTCCTCAGTGCTTTTGTATTTAGGATTCATTCCCAATCCACTGTCGCAGGCAAGCCCTGTGGGTGACATCTGGGCTGTTTCCTTGGGAATTTGGGGTGCCTTCCTCACCTGCTGGGAAAACCCAACAGGCGAGGAGGGCAGACCTTTTGGGCCCAGCCAAGTCTGTCTGAAATTCCCATTATCCCCAAGAATTCAAGCAGCGCCTGAGAACTCAGTAAAGGCCCCATCACCCTGGCCACAGATGGCAACTACTGTTAGTCCTTCCCCTGTGGAGATGGACAGACCTCTTGTGCTGAAGTGTGCTGTCGTCCACACAGAGGCATCTGAACAACCCAGGGTGAGGTGCTTTAGATGACCCCAAGAGCACTCTATCTCAGTGGAGTGGGATTAGGGATTAGGTACACACCAGGGCTGTCACCTAGCTTTCTTCTAGAAGTTTCCCGTTCCCTCATTACGACAATCACTATCAGATATCAACCATGTTCTCCATGTCCCGTGCCTTTCCCATGGGAAAAAGGCCCAAACCCAGGAACCTTCCTGATCAAAATAATTTAAAAAGTAGCTGATAAAAATAAAACCAGTCTCTTTGTAGCTGCTGCACCTTTAAGTATTGCTGAGCTGGGGGTGGGGTGGGGGGTCTCCGAGGCTGAGGAATGGGATGGTGGTTTTAATTTTCTTTTGATGCTTTTAGATATTTTCCAAATTTTCTCTGAGAATGTCTGTGAGTTAATAATATGACTTTCCTGTAAATGAAGACAGGCTGAGAGGAGTCTGGCTCGGGGTTGAATCATGGTCCCAGCATGAGGGGCGTCTGTAGGCCAAGGCTGAGACATAGTCCCAGGAGGGCATCTGTCCCAGAGGCAGGAGCCCCGGACTTACCCGGGTCTGGAAGCCGAAGGAGCCGGATGTGCAGCGGGGTTCAAGGCGTGTGCTGACGCCGCCGGGATCCTCGAGCCTGGGGCGCCCTGTGCAGTGCCGCTTGGGGCAGGCGGAGCCTCGCAGAACCAGAGGAGGGGAGGCTCCAGCCCCGCTCCGCCTACACTCGCCGGTCCAGGTCCCCGAGGTCACCCAGCCCACCCGGACCCTGCACCCAGCGCCAAGGGCGGGGAGCACTTTGAATCCAGCAGGTGGGCTAAGGGCTGGCAGACAGTCTGTAGGAGAATCAAGAGGACAGACCCGGGGCAACACCGGACAAACACCCGGTTAATCCGCTCCAAACGTAGTCACCTCAGAGATGACTCAAAACCTCTCCAGATTCCTTTCCCTTAATATCCTGCCGGACCCCTGTGGCCCTGCAGCTACTCAGCGAGACTATCTTGAGTATCTACTTACTGAGTGCTTGGTCCTGGGTGGAGGGTGCAGAGGTGCCTAGACAGTCGGGGGCTCTGCTGTGGGCAGTCAGTTGCTGGTGGCACCCCAGCCCTGGCACCACCTCCCAATTTCTTAGGCCAGTACGAACCTCCCTTCTCTCCCAGAGGGAACAAGTCCTGAAGTAGCTCAGGGAACTTCCCAGTCAATTTCCTAGCGTTGCCCACCAGCCGGTCAGGTGTGAGTCGGCAGGAGGCAGTCCCGGGCAGAGGGGCTGGCCAGGCTGGAGGGTGCCATAGCAGAGGCATCCACAGTCCAGGGTGTGTGGTCTTTCCTCATCCAAGGACCACAGCCTCAATGTGCGCCTGGGAACAACTGGCTGCAAGTGGAGGCGGTCCCACCGGTCACCTGCAGCGTTCCAGGGCAATACTCCTGTTGACAAAGGCAGCTGAACTGTCCTCCTGTGGGCGGCGGACTCCACACACAGCCACTTTATAGAGCACTAGAATGCCTCCAGCTTTTGACATGTAATTTTATTCTGAGAAATCTATTCCAGGGAGAGGATCAGAGTCTAGAGAAGTCTTAAGGATATAAAGGTTCTTTACAATTTTATTTACAACAATTAAAATCTTGGTGCCTCAAACCAGAAAAATAATTAAATCATGGTATATATGACACAAGAGAGATACCATATGAAGTTGCTAGCAAAATGTTTACATGTGGTTTTTGCTTGCTTGTTTGTGTGTGAAGACAGAGTCTCACTGCATATTCCTAGCTGTCCTGGTACACTCTATGTAGATCAGGCTGGCCTCAAGTTCACGGAGATCCACCTGTGAAGTGCGGAGACTGGAGTCATGCAATACCACACCTGGCTCAACACAAAGGTATCTTTATGCTATCGCGTTACATGAAAAACACAGGCCCTAGACTTTATGTAGAGAGCAAGACGTTATTTCAAAAGGACGTAGAAGGAGAAATACCACCTGACGTCAGCATTGTCTGCTGTGGGAATACTCAAGTGATTTTATTGTTTCTACTTTATATCTTCAACAACTGTACATACCTCAGAGAGGGAAACCAAATCCATAAACTCGGTCTAAGAATTCCTTTCTCCTCAGTGCTGTGCTGTGCTGTGTGCATGTGGTATCTCTCTGCCCTCCCTTCCAAAGCCAGGAGTCCAACAGGTGGGAAGTGGGTGACACCGGAAGTAGCAGGTTTATCCTACCAAGCCTTTACGTGCGGTCCTTTCCTACACAATCCAGAGCAAACCAGCTGCTTGGATGATTATCTCTCTCATCAGGGTGTGGGATGATGCCTCCCACTTGTCACAGGGCATTGTGAACGGAACATTTCCAGAAAGGTATTACACATGGCAGTGTCTTCAGCTCTCTTCCGGGTTCTCTCTGCTCCCCACAGAATGAGTTATTGCTGCACTTGACATTCCCTATTTGCCATTGTGAGGCAGTTGCGAGGCAAACCTGAACTGGCTTCCCCGGCCATTTCTCGTCTCCCTTTACTCTTCAGTTCTCATCTCTTCTTGTCCTGGGTGTGATGGATAGGACCCCATCCCTCCAAATGACCGTAGTACCAGAACCCCCGCCTCCTTTCTTCTGGGTTCCTTCACTAAAGTCATGACAGATATGGCCCCTGTCCTCAGTAAGTTTACTTTCATCTTCTATGAGCCCCTGCTTCAGTGAATGTGATGTCCCCAAACCAGCCACTTCCCATCCTTCTCTCTTGGGAATTCCTCAAGTCTAGACTTTCTGCTTTCTCCTGACTCTGCTCATTCTCAGGTGGCAAGTGAGCCAGGCTCAGTATATGCCTACGGTACTTGGCCGTTCCCTGTGGCGGCTGTTCAGCTGGTGTTCTTCCTGTATCAGGCTGGGGGCATCCCCTGCCCTTTGGCTTCCCCTTGGTTGTCTGTGTTAGTTAGCCTCGTATCACCTCAACAATCAGCTTAGAAAAGGGTCACTGTCCAGTGTTAAAGGCTACTCTCTGTGCTTCGCTGGACCCGTTGCTTTGGGCCTGAGGTGAGACAGTGTACCCTGGTGAGAACTCAGGCAGAGCAACTCCCTCACAACCAGGAAACAGAAAAGACAGAGAGGGGCTGGAATGCCCCTGTCCCTTGCAGAGGTGTTCCAAATGTCTTAAAGGCATCCCACGAGGCTCCACCTCTGTCAACAGCACCAAACTGAGCATCAAGCCTTTAATGCACAGCCTTTGGGTATGGTTAAGGCCCACACAGAAGGCCGGGGAGCTGGTCAGTGAGTAAATCGTTTGCCTTGGATGTATGGGGACCCATGTTTGCCCCCAAGAATTCAAGCTTTAAAAATATGTGTGTGTGCATGTGTGTGTGTGTGTGTAAGAGAGACAGAGAAAGAGAGAGAGAGAGAGAGAGAGAGAGAGAGAGAGAGAGAGAGAGAGAGGAGAGAGAGAGAGAGAGAGAGAGGTGCCTTTGTAATCCTAGGGCTGGGGAGGCAGAGGCAGGAGGACCCCTGGGGCCAGACAGCCTACCTCAGTTGAGGAGTTCCAGGTTAATGGCACCTGGGAGCAGCAGTGGAGGGCGTCCTCTGCCATCCATGTGCAGGTGTATACACACATGCACGTGTGCTGTACACAGATGCGCAATCCTCCCGCAAACACACACATGATCGTGCACAAAGATCAGTGCCATAACATTACCCATGATTCCTATGCTTTGGGGGGGGGGCAATTATCATTTCCTGGAGAATTCTGGGTCTTCTGTGAGGAATACCCGCAAACCACCAAGCTTCCTTCATCCCAAACACAGAACACAGCTGTAGCATGATGACAACATTAGTACTTCCTCATCAGGACCAAGGCAAGGCTGGGGATGGCACTCAAAGTCCATTCTGAATCTCCCCAAAGATGGAAGTGAGCCTCTGAGCCATCTAGGTCATCATCTCTTCATCATGCATCCCACATACATGGCCTGACCTGCCTGTCTCCTCTGGTGACTCCAGTCTGTACTACCCTCCTCTTGACTACAGTCCCTCACCTGATATGATTCACATAGATATAGGAGGTCTGCCTCAGTTTACCTCCAGAGCTTCTCTATGGAGAGTCTTGCTCCCAAGAGGTATCCTTCACTAAAGCTGGTCTCTTGGCACTCTCCTGAGAGTATGCCTGGTTTAGAAAAGAAACTGGGTTTCTCAGAAAATTGGGAATTGATCTACCTCAAGACCCAGCCATACCACTCTTGGGCATATACCCAAGGAATGCTCAACCACATAGAAAAACTGCCCACCACCTTCTGGGCTTTGCAGGTCCCACTGGCCACCAGCCTCAGTCCCTATCACGACTCTCCTCCAACTGAGCTGCTGAGACAGCAGAAGAGGAACCCCCATTTTCTACACAGCCTGCTCTTTTCCACGCGGACCTCCCTCAGGGATTCTGCCTTCCCTTCTTAGCTTTCAAACCACACTCTATGACCCTCCCCCACGTGGAGCTCAGGGCTGGTTCAGACCTCAGCCCCACAGTAGGGGGTCATTTCTTTAATTTTCATTGAATTTTTAAAATTAAAAATGGAAACATCTAGATTTCTGGTTTCTATTCTCAAACTCAAGGAATCTGGCAAGACTCCATTTGGTAAGGTAAGCTCCTCTATATACAATTTGAGCTACTCATCACAGACCCCACAGCCCATGTCCCTCCAACGGTGGATCTCAGCAGGCTCAGCTTGCCACGGCCTGCCTGGCTCTGTGGGGATGGGGTTTGTTATTCCGTGGTAGGTCCATCCCTTCCAGGGCCCATCGACTGTAAAACCCAGGCCTGTTCCTTCTTCTCTCTCTCCGGGAACTCATTTCCTGGATACTTGGATCTTGTTCATTTGTTGGATTGCAAGCACCTTTAAGCTGGCCAGCTGTGTGTCATCTTAGAACAACAGTCACCAACTTTCCCCAGAAAGTTCTTGGGAATATGAGAAAAAAACAAAACAAGAAATGAAAAGATCTCTATGGCGTTCGGTCCTCCCTCTTCCAGTTCACACATGCAACACCTTAACCAAAGCTGCAGAGAGTCACAGATCCACAGAGCCACGGTGGAGCTCACTGAGCAGACAAGAGCTGTCTTTTCCAGTCACCTTAACTGTGCATCAGTGCTAGGGGACTCCACTCTGGACTAAGGTCAACAAACGTGGTGCACACTGCCCAGCTGCTGGATAGCAAGATGCTCATGGAAATGAACTTTCAGCAGCCTCTGCCCAGGGCTTGAGGGCATATTTGCTAATTCAAAACACCCTTGAACTACCATGAAAAGAAGTTGCAGCTGGCTTTAGACCCATGACTGCCCTTGACAAATCACCCTGGTCTTTATATTGTTATGAAAAGAACACATATCCAATTAAGAAAGCTTTTCCAAAAGAAACAACCGAGTCCCCGCCCCCCAGCCTCCTCCTACCTCTGCTTTTGTCTGGGGAATAATGCTGGGCTGATGGGAACATGGATAAACCAATTACAGTGTGAAATGTTACTCACGGGAAAAGGACACCAAATCTACTCACACAGGGTCTGACATTTGAACATAAACATTGCCTTTATATTTCTCTTTTTAAACTCAATTGGTCCAGTTTACCCAGACATGGGTATAATCCCTTTAAACACTGCGGATTTAAAGTTGAAAAGGTAACAATATGCTGGGTGTTCTCCTAAGCCAAGAATATGGACATGGAGTAAGATCCACATCTCAGCTCCTTACATGGCTGATATTATTTTGGTCTCTCTCCAATTCCTGAGAACACAGAAGCCCTATTGTTGAAGTCCTTGAGATGGAAGGACAGTGGCACCCCTGCATAGCACACTGGTGTAAGCAGCCTTCCCAGGAAGGGTGTGTGTGTGTGTGTGTGTGTGTGTGTGTGTGTGTGTGCATTGAGGCTGGAGGTTGATACTGGGTGATTTCCTTAGTCCCTTTTCACCTTAGCTTTTGAAGCAGAGTCTCTTACTGAGCCTGGACTCACCTTAGCTAGACTGGGTGGCCAGCAAGCCCCACAAATTCTCTTGTCTCTGCCTTCCCAGAGGTGGAGTTTCAGGCACGCACCTCAACATCCACCCACTTTTTATTTGGGTGCTGGGGATCCGAAAGGTCCCTTGCCTTGCAGTCACCTACTGAATCCTCTCCCCAGCCCAGTGAAGATTCCTGAATTTTTAGGAGCAGGGTTGTCTGCAGTCAAGTCATGGTTTCTGTTTTTTTGTTTGTTTCCCCATCTGGAGCTGAAGCCCCGAGGGGTGGATATGGATGGTGGGGGTGTCCCCACGGGTACTAAGTGAACAGGAGAATGGAACAGAAGCAGAGGCAGAGGTGGGCAGGACTTAGAGGGAAGCAAAATATTCAGATGATACCTTTAGAAAAAGCAGACGCCAAGAATCCATAGTGTAAAATTCATAAAAACATAAAAGGATTTGGAAGACAACCTCCATCTTCCAACTGTGTTCTTGGTTTACATGATATTCTGATCCGAGCATAGACCCATTTCCTTAATTTTTTTTTCTCAATAAAGAAAGCACTAATGGCTTCCCAGGGTGTTCAGTTTGCTGAGTTCCTATGTGGGGAGGGCACAGGGCCCTGAGTCAAATGTTTGCCCACCTTGCAGGGCAGAGTTAGGATGCCAACCCTCCCCTCTCACCATGTCCTCTTTAGAGCATACAGACTTTCCGACAGAGTGATCGGCACTCCTTGCTGGGACACCTGAGCGGTTTCCAGCAGCTCCAGGGTCGCCCTTTCTCCCCACATTGCTCTTGGGACTGTTTTTCTCTTTTCTTTCCTGAAGCCCTCACCAGAGGTCATCCTGGATCTGCTTTAGATGACCTTGAGTGCGCCATTTCAGGACAAACCATTTCCATGTTAGTTTAGCCATGAATGGCTATAATGGATCACATCTTTACCCGTCAGCTCCCAACAGGCAGGCTCTAACAGCCAGCTCTGCTTCTGCCCCACCTGGTCATGTGGCATGAGCCTTCCAGGCATTTCTGAAGTATCTGGCTACTTGTCTATCCATGATTTGGAGGAGTACCCTTTCCTGGAACAATGGCAGCCCACCTGCATCACCTGGTAGTCTGTGAGTACGAAAGAGCCTCAGGGAATGGGGGGAGGGGAGTTGAGTTGAACTCAGTGGAAAGTTGGAGCATGGATATTGAGACCAGAAATGTAAGTAAGAAGGATGAGTGTGAATGGCAGTATCTAAATGAAAATCTGCTGTCGTGACAGCCGCTCGGGCCGTGTCTGCTCTGACATTGTTCTCTTGGAAATCACAAGATTCCACCGAATCTGAGGGTTGAATAAATGGACAAGGAAATCGTCCTCAACAAAGGCCACAGTTACTTCGTGTTCTGTTTCTCTTGGCAAGAGTGACCCAGATGAGGTGGATTCTGGAATGCCTCCGGGGGTCCCAGGCTCTGCAGCCAGCCAGCCGTTCACTGACCCTGAGCAGGGGAGTAGAGCTCGGTTTCTGGTTTTGTTCGTGTGTCACTCAGAAAGTCAGAGTACCTGCTCTGTTTCCCTTAGACTGGAGTTGGGTGGACGTGTGAGGAAGTCAAGTCACTTCCTGTACGAGAGAATGAATTGTGAGTAAGAAAGATGGGTGGAGAAAGATGCTGTAAGAAAGGGGAACGGAGGGGGAGAATCTGAGCAGAGTACATGACGCACCAGTATGGTTGTGTTGACTGAAATCCATTCCTTTGGACACTTAATTTACACTAAGGGAGAAAGGAAGGAAGAAAATGAGAGAAAAGCATCCCAGATGAGGAAGGTCAGGGAGTTCATGCTCTGATCCATCCTTACCTCTGAACACACAGCCATGATGGGTAGCGTGTTAGGACAAAGGGCTGAAAAGAAATGTCTGGTTCAGCGGAAACAGGAAAGAGATTGCTAGAACACCAGCTCACTGGGCCCTTTGTGTAAAACCAGCCCTTGCTGGGCAGACCCAAGTGTCCCATAAGGAAAGCCCCCACAGGAACCAAACATGGTACACAAAGTCAGCAGCCCGGGTGGGGACTCTGAAAGAAAGAACAGTGACCAAGGAAGAAGACGACCCAAGGCCAGAGGAGACCTAAGCCTAGTCACATACTGGCCTCATGAGGGGAAATTGTCCCTAGGGGTTCTGTGGGGGAAGACCCCTCACATTCCCGTTCTAAATCTGGTCCAGGATCCCATCCAGAGTTCCGGCAGAAACCGTTATGCACTGACAGTCGAGGAAGGACTGGCTGGATGGGATAGAGGCAGCTGGGCCCAAGAGAAAAGGAGATATAAAGACAGAGCGCACCCAAGACGAGGCTAAACCCGGTAATTCTAAAGCATGTGATGAACTGTAAGAGTAGGGTCCCAGAATGAGCCTTCCCTTAGGCTACAGTTAGCTCACCCCGAGACCAGACCACCCGCAGAGACCAGACCAAGACTCACAGGACAACACAACTCCCGGAAACAGATGCCAAAACATTAGACCAAGTGTTAGCAGATAGAGCCCAAGATCCTGAAACGATAGCACGTGCTAATTGTGGTAAGCTATTTCTAGAGACGTTAGGTTGTAATAGTGTTGTGTAACATAAGGAAGTCAATAGGTGCGTTCACATATGAGCGGTATTGATACAAATACGATGGTGTGATGGTTAATTTAACCAACCTTCCTAGGACATGAAGTGTCCAGACATTTAGTCAAACGTTATTGGGGGCTGAGGAGATGGCTCAGTGGGTAATGCCTTTCTGAACAAGCATGAGGACCCGAGTTAAGGTCCCCACCACATACGTAAAAAGCTGAGAATTGGTGGTGCATGCCTGTAACCCCTGAGCTGGGTGCATAGAGACAAGCAGATCTGGGGCTCGTTGGCTAGCCAGTCTAGTGGGAACTGCAATCTCCATGTTCAGAGAGAACCTGGCTTAAAAAAGAAGGTGAAGGGGGATAGAAGGCAGTGTCAACCTCAGGCCTCCACACGTGCATACATGGGCACCGGCATACCTACACATACAGGGACATGTGTGTACCCCCCCCACACCACATACACCACACCACACACACACACACACACACACACACACACACACACGCGCACGCATGCACGCACACACACACACACACACCACACACCATACACACACACATACCACACACCATACACACACACCACACACACACACACATACCACACACACCACACACACCACACACACCACACACCATACACATACACACACACCACACATAACACACATACCACACACACCACACACACACACCACACCATACACACACACACACACACACCATACACATACACACACACCACACATAACACACACACACACACACACACACCACACCATACACATACACACACACCACACACACACACACACACACCACACGCCATACACATGCACACACCACACCCACACACACACACCACACCATACACACACACACACCCACACACACCACACACACACCACACACCATACATTCACACATACCACACACACCCACCACACACCATACACATACACACACACCACACATAACACACACACACACACACACACACACACACACACACTTTCTGGATGCTTTGATGAAGACGTCTTGGGATGAGATGATTCATATTTAAATCCCACACTGGATAAAGCAGCTGGCTCTCCCAGCTGCGGGTGTCCTCATCCACCCCGCCTGCGGCTTCACTAGAACCAACAGCTTCACCCTACCGAGTACAATATGGAAACAAAAAGGATAACTTCGCAGCAGACAGATCTGATAAGCTCTGCTTGAGACAGGTGACTGAGGCCGCTGCCGCCAACACTCATAAATCACGACGACAGTATGAGTGCCTGATATGATGTGAAGAAAATAGCTTGTCCGCTCTGCCGCCGTCCTCTCAGTGACCTGTAACCCCAATCTCGTCCTAAGGCAAAGCTCCACCGGTGGGACAGCCTACAAATCACCGAGTGCCCTCCCCTAGACATTCAAGGGCAAGGGGAAAAGAGAATGCCTGGGAAACGGCCACACACGGTGGGGGCCCAGCGCCACATCAGGAGACAGCGTGATTGAGAATGTAGGGAATGGATGTCGGGTTTCAAAAGCGGAAATAAGTTATGAATTTGCTAATCATGCATCATTCCTCGTTCGCTGTCATCGATGGGGCATACAGATACATCATTTTAATAAGAGGACCCGCTTGTAGGGGAGGTAGGGACCCTGCTACTATTTTTGCCATTTTTCTGAAATTCCAGAACCTACTGTAAAATGTAAAATCTTGTAAAAAGGAAACAGTTCAGTTAGCTCACTGTTACCCTAAGCACAGAGACGAACCCCTCAACTAAGAAGCAGAGCAAGAGATGAGCTCAGTGCACCCTGATTCCTTCTGCATGGCATTTGAGACCCGGAGAGCTTGGGAGTGTGGTTCCTTCAGGGAAGCAGAACCAGGGGTGACTGGGTGACCTCACGGGAGGAACTTTGGGGGCTCAATTAGCATCCTGTCTCTGACTGGTGGGATGAAATGGATGTGTCCTTTATGGAGCCAATACTCGTCATTTTTACTTCTTCCCATAAACTTTAATATAAAGGGAGCTGGAACTGTGTGTGCCCACACAGACAGATCTAACCAGACAAAGCTGGACACAAAAGGTTTCAAACAAAAGATGCCCTTTAAAAGGGAGGTTATACTTGCTCATGAACAAAATTTATTCCAACCATTCAAAATACTCAAAATTACAAGATATAAGCAACATCTACTCCTCCCGCTGAGGTCCCAATGACAAACAGGTGCTATTTTAACCACAGTGCACCCTGGGGAATCGATAGTTTACAGAGTAGGTTTAGAGAGCAATGGGTGGAGCACACAGGTGGGGCCATGGGTGAGCTATAAGCGGGCACACTGGAAGGTCTGCACTCAGCGTGGGAGATGGCTTCCCCATGGCTGCGTAGATGGGGTCCCTCCCTCCTCCTCCCCATCCATATCCTCTAGCCCCCAGCCCCCAGGCCAAGCAGAGTTAGGGCAGAACCTATTGGGAGGGGTAACTAGGTATGTGGGGAGGTCCTCATGACCCTCTTGGCGGCCTCCTTCTCTGAGGGGAGGTGGAAAGAGTCCCAGTGATGACCTTGGGCAAGTAAGCGCAGCAGAATTCCTGAAGATGGTGCCGCTTTGGCTCAGAGGCTAGTCCTTTACAACACAAGGTCTTATGCAGCCCAGGTCAGCCTCAGGCTTACTAGTTAGTAGAAGATAACTCTGATCCTCCCGCCTCCACCTCCGAGTGCTCAGTTAACCAGAGTGCACCACCACACCTGTTTTTATTCGGTGCTGGAGATGGAACACATAGCCTACACCAGCTAAGCTGAGGCCTCGGTCCATGCAGCTCTTTCCATGTTATAAAACATGGCTTGTAACTTAGTAACAGAGCATTAACTTAGCATGTCCAAGGCTCTAGATTTATCTTCAGCATTGCAGAAAAACCTGAGGCTCCTATTATAAAATGTGACTATGAACAGTTGGATTTAGCTACATGGGCAACTAACTATGCTTGTTTCTAGTTGAAATGTGTGTGTGTGTGTCTGTGTGTGTGTGTGTGTGTGTGTGTGTGTATACATGTATGCTTAGAGAAAGATAACTAGGTGGAGTCCTACAAGAACACGTGACTAACACTGTGTAGAGCAGCAGCTGAAGAGCATGAAGAAGTACTCTGCCGTCAGGACCCACCTTCTCTGTCGTGGGGACTTCCCAAGCCTAAACGGAACAGCAGCTTTTCATTGAATGGTTCCAAGCTGAAGTCCTACGACCTTTGCTTTTATCAGCCCCATGTTACCCTATCTCCTATGAAATCTAGTCTCACAGTTCCCTGGGAGAGCAATTACATTTGCTGACAAGCTTGCCAGAAGCCTGGAACAGTCAGATCCTGGAGGTCAGTGAGAAACCTACCTGGCTGTTGGCTCTTCACTGTCCAGCCTGAGCCCAGCATCTGCATGGCTCTAACAGACCCAGCAGGACTTGAGCCTGGCTGGAGTCGGGGTGTAGGAGGGGGCTGAGCTTTCAAGATATAGAATGGGTCTTTTTTTTTTTTTTTAATGTGGAGCTGAGGATCGAACACAGGGCCTTGCACTTGCTAGGCAAGCACTCTACCACTGAGCTAAATCCCCAGCCCCTTAAACAATTTTTGTTTTGTTTTGTTTTGTTTTTGTTTTTAGAGACAGGGTTTCTCTGTGTAGCTTTGCGCCTTTCCTGGAACTAGCTTTGTAGACCAGGCTGGCGTCAGAATGGGTCTTAACAACATCTCAGGGTCCAAATCTTAGACTTAGGTCTCACTTCTTAGAGTGTATGGGATGGAAGTGAGGATGATGAAGGGTTGATCCGAACATCTGTGTGGAGTTTGCATTACTAAAGAAAGAGCAGGGTGAAGAGACAGACAGGCAGACTGAGGAACGTTCTAGGTTAATCAAGTTTGTCTTCTGAATGTGTGATGTCTGAAGTATCTAAGACTAAAGGTGGGGACTTGACTTTTGAGTCTGGAGCCGAAAGAGGCTCAAATCTAGAAGTATGCTGGGTATTCCAGGAACACTTGATGCCGGGGAACTCATGACACCTTACCCTAGAGGGTGAGAGAAGTCTGGGCACCGGGTCCAGAGCCAGTGCAGGGTTAGAGCACCTCACAGGAGAGAATGGCTCACTCAGTGAGCAAGTGAGGAGAGCAAAGGTTGCTCAGAGCTAATGTAGCAAGGTCTCGTTTCCTGTGGGGACTCAAAGGCAGGCCGGGGAGTGGACAGCTTCACAGAGGGAAGGGGGAGGGCTTCAGGCCTGCCCTAGTTGGCCTGGGAAGCTGCAGGTGGGCTAGTGGGAGGTAGGCCAGAGGGCGCGTTTGGCCGCCTCTGACAGGGACAGACATGGGGGAAGACGTCAGGGACTGACCAGGCCCTGGCCATCTGGGCCGAATGCTAAAGATGTGATTTCTGAGCTTCCTGGACTGGAGATAGCAAGCTGGCTTCCTACAGGTCTGACCCATGGCAGACTGGCTTCCTGGCTGCTTTGTTGTCTTATTTGTAGATAAAGGAGATGGTGTTCCAGGCTGGCTGCTGTAGGTGGTGAGCCAGAGATCTGTTGTCCATGTGGTTTGGTCACTGTCCATTGGTACACTGAGTCTCTGTGAGAACAAACAGGGCAGGAACCCACAGGAGAAAGAAAGAGGGGAGAGGAGAACAGGGAGAGGAGGAGGAGGAAAGAGGGAGGAAGAGGGGAGGAGGGGGAGGGGAGGAGGGAGATGCGGAGGGGGGATAGGAAGAAAGGAGAGGAGGAGGAGAAGAGAGAGGAGGGGAGGGGAGGGCTGGGGAGGGACGGGGAGAGGAGGGGAGATACCTACCAGCAGAAACATCCTCTAGGAAGTCATGAAGTCTTAGTGGGGGTGGGGGTGGGACATGGGACAGTGGCAGAAGCTGCTTACCTGTCTGCTGTTGGCTAAGAAGATGTCAAGGAAGGTGAAGTGCTCCAGATAAAACGGAGACCCGGCCATTGCTCCTGCTGAGTTCTCAAATGCAAACACGAATCTTCCTGTGGCTTCAAGCAAGAGTCAACTCAGAAGTAAATAACTTAGGAAGAAAAAAACTTCCACTCTTTCTGGGACACCAGCTGCACTGAGAACTGAAGGGCTGATTCGCCACCCCCCATGTTCATTACTTGTCTCCTTCCTGTGACAAAAGATTGTTTGGTCCTCACCTCACGGGAGGTAAGGAAGGAGGCAGGGGGTAGCTGGTCAGTTTCCAATCAGGAAGCTGGGAGTGATGAATGTCCCTGCTCAGCCAGTTTTTTCTCCTTAATTAGTCAAAGACTCCAGTCCATGGAGTGGAACTATCTAATTTATGGTGAAACTTTCCACCTCAATTAATCCAGTTTAGATATAATTTCTCACAGGGGTGCCTAGAGACTGGTTTCCATGGTGACGGTAAACTCTGTAAAACTGACTATCAGCATTAACCGCCATAGCCTTCTGTTCTGAAGAAGCAACTCCCAGCCTAGCCCTGGGTTCGTGAGTGGTTAAATAACCACAGCTGAGGCAGCGGCCCAGGCCCAGGCACTTCAGCTGTAGAGCCGGCACTAACCCCATTTTACTGACTCCCACCCTCAAGTTCCGGTAAGACCGCGTGTTAGAGACAGGGAGAAGGAAAACTACTCCTGTATTTCCCCCCTCGTATTTCACCTTGGGAACTTCAGACCAGCTGCAGGACTGGCAGTCACAAGCAGGGATTGTTTAATCACACTTTTTATTATTATCACAATGCAGATTTCTTCTACTGAAGTAGGGTAACCATGTTTCAAGTAGGATAACCATGTTTCAAAAATCTGCAAAATGGAAAATAGGTGAAATTTACCAAGAAATCAGTGAGTTGCCAACCCCTCCCCCCCAAAAAAAGAGGAGGGACATGAAGTTGAGGGGTGGAGTGTGGATCTGAGAGGAATTAGGGGGGCATTGGAGGAGGAATATAATCAAAATACATTGAATGAAATTCTCAGAGTAATACAAATATTACATACTTTTTCAAGTTACCCAGTCTCTCTACCTAACATAGCCCTTCTAGAATCATCTTATAGTCATCTTGTTATCTTTATCTTATTTTGTCAGTTTTTGAGACAAGCTCTCCTTTATGTATGTCAGGCTGACTGTGAACTCACTTTATAGTCAGAGATAACCCTGAAATGGTTATATACATAAGTGTGTGTATATAATGTATATAATCCTGAAAGAGCCTGCTTCCTCTACATTCCCAGTGCTGGGATTACAGATGTGCTCTATGGGGATTGAAGCCAGTGTGCTGTATGTGATGGGCAATTATTCTACCGGCTGAGCTCTGCCCCCGACCTCCGTGCGGTCATTTTGGATGAGCAGGGATTTCTGCATCTCTGTGCCAGGGATACTCTGCTTGCCTGGTGTCCAAACAATGCTTATTTCCTTGGAAACTTCCTTAAAGATGCCAGAGGCTGAAGAGCAGAGCAGGGTGGGAAGGGACACTCTTGAGTGATGATGACGTCAGTTCCAACTGTAGGTTTTCTTAGACTCAGGCTTTCCTTCCACTTCTCCTGTCCCTACAGCCCAAGCCCAGATGGCTCTTGTCCTCCAGTGCCCTGGTGTGGGGAGTTATCCTACAAAAGCCCTTTCATCAAAGTCTTGGTTGCAGCCCTGACACTACTGGGAGCTTGTGAAAACTTTAAGATGTGGAGCCTAGTGGGAGGCTTTCAGGCCTTTGGGGTGTGTCCTCAAAAGCCATGGTGGAGTCCTGACCCTCTCCTCATTTTCCACTTTCTGGCCATGAAGTGAGTGGTTTTGCTCTGCCTCATGCCTTTGCCACGATGCACACCCCCCCAGGCACCAAAGCAATGGGGCCAATTTACCATGGACTGACATGTCCAAGACCGTGAGCTCACATAAACCTTTTCTTTTTCTAAGTTGGCTTTTCTCTGATACTTGTTACAGGAATGGAAAGCTGTCTAACATTCTACAATCTCCTGGCTGGAGATTTCCTAGTCCCTTCCTATCTGTCTTCCACACAGCCACCAGAGAGTCTTTCACATCCCACCGTACTGCCCTGCTCCCCTACAAAGTCCCAGTGGCTTCCCTTTGCTCGGAAGTTCTAAGGCAAATCCCCTAGCAACACAGAAAGTTCCTTCACATTCTATCTCCAATGAGTTGTTCTCAACCTTGGCTACATTCCAGAATCCAGAGGAGCATTAAAAACTGCCCATGAGTTTTTGTTTAATTAGTCTGGCCAGGTCCCAAGTATCTGAATTTTTATTTCATTTCCCAAGACCAGGTGCTGCCTTATGAACTAACTAGTTGTAGATTCCTGTGCCTCCACTGGAGAGCTGGCTGCTTCCTAATCTCAGATTCCAGGAGCGATGTAGGAACTTGCCTCGGGGCTTGAATTATTTTCCTTCCACTCTTCATCATTGATCAGCAGTCTTCTGTATTTAGAGATCAAAACCAAGAAAGCTTCCGTGTTACCAAGTCTGGGCCTCATTGCTGCGCACAGTAGGCTTGCCTGTGCCAATAATAGGCTATCCCAGAACATGCCTTGTGAGGGTTTATAGTCTCACCTTGACAGGGTCGAGACTCACTTGGAGACCCATTTCTGGTCATGTCTGTCAGGGATTTTTAGGTGAGTTTAAAGTGGGCAGATCCCTCTAACTGTGGGCAGCACCACTCCCTAGGCTGGAGTCATGAACTGACTCCATCCCTGTCAGCTCTTGACCACAGACCCTCAACGTCTGCACCTGCCTTCAGCACTGGGATGGCCTGTACACCAAACTGTGAGCCCAAACAGCCCTTCCCTGTTACGGTTGGGTCATGTTGTAGCCATGAGGCAATTAACTAGTATGTTCTTCTTTGGCGTATGGATTACTGTGGCCTAAGGACCTTTGAGAACAAGAGATGGAGGAAAAAGTCTAAACATACAGAGTAAGTTTTCACACTAGGAAGGATCATGGGGACGCCACTTTCTCAGGAAGACCCTTAACAACACAGTGGGGGAAGACACAGACATAGTATGTACAATAGATCTCACTGATTAAGTCTGTTTATCACTTTTCCTGGTCACTTTTCCATAACTTGCCTCACCTACCCTGGAACATTCAACACCCCCCCCCCCCCCCGCCTTTTATTTTATAGCTGAGGACGGCATTTAAACCCAAGTCTCAACCTTATAATTGGGTTGCTCATTTTTGTAGCACTAGGAATTTCCCATCATTTATCAGGCAATGTTGTTGCAAAGTATCTTCGATGCCATATTCTAGAGTGTTCTTGATATCCCAGATATCACCTGTCAAACAGTTCTTGGTCTTTTGGAAGTTGAGATGATCATTCCATTCAAATTTTGTTGCTTACTCTGTAAGACACAGCTCAGCCTGGCTCCCTCAGTCTTCACAATTCCTGGGCTGCACCTAGCAAGAGTCAGTCTCTGTTGGTCCTCAACATGCTTAGGTGAAGTTAATGAAGGCCAGCCTCTGCTTCACGCCACCTCTTGGTGTCATAGCCAAAGAACAGATTCTACGGGAGCAAGTATAAAGGCGAGGCATCTTGAGAAGTGTTCATTGCAATTGTCACACTCAGATTTGGCTGAATTTATGTGGTGTGGCTGTTTTGGAAAAAATGCTTTCAGTCCCTTACTACATGTATCAGAATAATTTCCTGTTGACTAAAAGATGTCTTGATTAATACAATGTTTCCTTTCAGTACATACAAATGTCAAGGGACAAATCATTCAGCTGAATTCATCAAAGAGACATATTGCTTGGTTGGTCTTTTTTGTTTCCCTTTGAGCAGGTTTTCTAAAATACCAGATTTTATTTTAATTATTTCCCCAACAGCAGCGAGTTCTGGCACATTCACACAACACCCAGGTCCTTGGCAAGAGAGGAACCAGATGTATGCCAGAGAGTCCCAGGACCATTTCCAAGCACTAGCAAGTCATCAGGCGCCTCTCAGGAGGGAGACACCGTCTCTGGGGATGGACTGGGTGTACTGTGCACTCAGCCCTTGGACAGGGAAGCAGAGACACTTCTTACAGATGGGCCTTGTCTGAGTAGTTTTAAATGTTTGTGCAACTCCAGCTGCTTCTCCAACGTAGACGCTCCCTCCACCAGAGCCACTTATGTCCACTGAAGACTTCTTGTGGCTCCAGAGAACACCGAATTGCCTGAAAAGAGCTATGGTGAGAAGTGGAGATCCTTGTCATTGGGACCAAAAGAGACTGTGCAGCATGATAAACTATCCTGGTGCCAACAGAGAGGCATGTAGAGAGCCAGGTTCATTTCATGCAGACAACAGAGACGTGGTGCTTATCAAAGAAGCTGAGAGCTGCTCCAAGCTCCACTGGGAGTGGAGAAGTGGTTCCTTGCAGAGGTGGGGACAGGTCACCCACTGGTTTGGGAAGACGCTTCCATCTCCAGTCCCAAAGCTTGTTATTTCCCTGGAGGTAGATACTCTGTTGTCTGAGAAAGGAGATGAAGTCATCCCTGTTGGTTTCATGGAGGTGCAAGACCCTGAGGGGCAGGATGGAGGTGGATTAGAAGGTTGATAATGTCTGGATCTAAGAGGTGGTGGCTGATGAACCATACGGGCGTGCTAAGGAGCCAGCAGCACTCACCTAGGGTGTGGAGGTCAGTTGGCAGGAGACAGCTCTGAGTATGTGGGCCCAAGCCAGTACCCGGGAACAAGCTCAGACATGGGGACCCACCCCTGAACTGTGATCTCCTCCCTAGCAGGCCACCACTCTACAGTTGGCTTGTCCATGACTTCTGCACATTGAGAATGGTACCTGCTAATCACCTGCCTAGATACAGCCAAATGCTGGAAACAATGTGCTCCAAAACAACCCCAAGCAGCTGTAAGATCAGCACATCCCAAGCTGGGCTATGAACTTGATGTTAGCACCCATTAGCTAATGTGGATCTGTTGGTCCCACATCACAGTCAGCCACAAATATGGAGGCCATGGGAAATTGGGGATTGTGGTGGTTTGGATGAGATGTCCTCCATAGCCTTGGGACATTTGAACACTTGGTCCCCTGTTGGTGGCACTGTTTGGGTAGGTTTATGAGGTGTGACCTTGCTGGAGGAAGTGTGTCACTGGAGAAGGGCTTTGAGACTGAGAACCACTTCTCATTCACCCTCTTCCTCCTTGGGGTTCAAGACTTACTCAGCTTCCTGCTCCAGCTGCCATGTCTCCACTACGCCATCCTAGACTCTTAGCCCTCTGGAGCCATAAACCCACATAAGGTCTCTCTTCTAGAAGTTTCCTTGGTTGTGGTATTTTATCACAGTGATAGAAAAGTAGCTCATGCAGGGCCAGAGGAGAGGAAAACATTTCTATGTGGTTTTGCTGTTGTTCCAATTATCTGTGATGCTTTCCCTTTTTTGTCTGTGTGGATAGAAACCTTTCCATTTGTTGGAATCACCTTAGCATTGCTGGACTTTGTTTTGTGAAAGATTTAATAACAATAATAACAGTAATAATAATATTATTATTATTAGAGACACATCTCACTGTGTAGCTCTGGCTGTCCTGAAACTCGCTCTGTAGACCAGGCTGGCCTCAGATACACAGAGGTCTACCTGCCTCTGCCTGTTGAGTGCTGGGATTAAAAGCATATGCCACCATGCCTGGCTTACAGTTTATTTTTACTTTTTATTATATGTAGGTACGTGTGTATCTGTGTGGGTATGTGCATGTGAGTGTGGTGCTCATGGAAGTCAGAAGAGTATGACAGTTTCCCTGAGGTTGTCAGAGGCAGGTGACCCGCCATAGGTGCTAGGATCCGAACTCAGGTCCTCTAAAGAGTGTAGGCTGTCTTAGCTGCTGAGCCATCTCTTCAGCCCCGAGAGCTGCCTTTCTTGAGCTCCTCTCGAGAAGAAAGACTTCACCCTGGTTCCACTCGCGCCCAGTCATCCAGGTCACGATGACTCACATTCTTCTCATTCCTGGTAAGTACTTAGCTCCTAATTACTGTTCAGAGAATAAGTGAATGAGTGAAGGAAAAGAATTCAACAGGAAAAGAAACCGCTCTGAATAGCATCTGCCCATTTCCAAGGTTCCTCAGTTTAACTCAGCTCTGCACCTACTGGGAAGTAAAGCTCACAAGAGCTGCCCTGTCTGTCCCCTGTGCAGGTCATGCTGTGGTTCTAATGGCCACTCCAGCTGTTGTTCCCTCCCGGAGCTCTGGGGACCTCACCATGGGCTGTGATTAGGACAGTCCATCCTCACCTCCCACCGCTCACTGACCTGACTCCACCTGATGAGTGACTAACAGGTCTCCTGGTCAATCACGAGCTTCACTGAGGGGCTACCAGCCATTGTTCTCCACAGACACAGTGACGACTTGCTTGGGGCACCGGTCCTGGAACACAGCCAGATCAGAGATCACACTAACACCCCCTTTAAACCACAGGATTCTGAAAGAAACAGGGGTCTAGCCATGTTGGTGACACAACTGGGGTCCCAGCTGTGTGAGAGGTCAAGAGAAGAAAATCACACGGTCAAGACTAGCCTGGGCTACATATCAGTGGCCGGCCTTGACCCTATCTTAAAACCCAAAATCAAGGGTTGGGGATTTAGCTCAGTGGTAGAGCGCTTGCCTAGCAAGCACAAGGCCCTGGGTTCTATCCTCAGCTCCAAAAATAAACAAACTATTGGTGAAATTATTAAGGCCACTCCACGTAGTTAAAAGGGAGGTTTATTTTGTGGGGTAACTTACAAATGAAGGGGTAGGTCGCAGAGTCTGGCAAAGGTATAGGGTAGTCTGGCGGCGTTCTCTGGAGAACTCTGCTCGGTCCACCTCTAGCGTCCCGCGTCCCGGAACCAAGAGAGCCACCTCCTCCTGCTCCTCGGTCTTCCGCTCCCTCCTCTGCCCCGCCTTGTGGGCGTGATCATTACCGAAGCCTCAATGGGTGTTGGAACTTCCAGGCCAATGCTGGGATGGCTACCCACTACAACAAACAAACAAACAAACAAACAAACAAATAAATAAATAAAAATAAAAATAATAAAACCAAAAAATAAAACAAACAAAAACCCCCAAACAAACAAACAAACAAAAAACCCGAAATCAACCAGTCAGTCAATCAACCAATAAATAAGCAAGCTCACAGCTCCAGAACTTTCTAGCTTCTCTGTAAGCTTGATCATCACCCCCATCAAGTATGAATAAACAAAATGCGATACACACACGATGTAATTATCCAGGCATTGAAAGGAAAGAAGTCCCAACTCACAGCACAGTGTATATGAACCTGAGAAATAATTACCCTAAGAGACAGAAGCTGGCTACAAAAGACCACATCTTCCATGATGCCTTCCAGAGCCGTAGAGGCAGAAGTTAGATGAATGATGGCCGAGGGCTTGATGGGCATGCAGGAAAGGGACCAGGATGAAGGGGAGGTGACAGTGTTCAGTTTCTTTCCGAGGGATGGAAATGTTGATGAGCAGGGGTTTCTGTGACTATACCAAAACCCATCTAACTATACATGTTAAGCGGGTAAACTGTGGGTATGTGGATTATATCTCAGGAAATCCATTAAAAACAAGACAAATCAGACAGCCGAATCAACGGGTTGTGTGTGACAAAAGGGAAGCAGAGACATGGTCAGCAGTGTCTCCCTGTTCATCCCTCCACCCCACCCCACCCTGCAGTCACCGCAGCTAAGAATGTATCTATTTGCGCCTGTTTCCTCCACGTGTCCTGAGGGGCCCATGCACACCTGCCCGCCTTCCACCTCACCTGTGAGAGCCAACACCTTATTGGTTACTGTCACCCAAGAGAGGGCAGGGCAGGTATCTGAGAAGGACTAGACTTCTGCAGTCACTCCCTGGGACACCCACTGTCCGAGGTACTAAGGTCTTCTTAGAAAGCCCTGGATAAGGTCCAGGCTTCACACTTGCCTGTCAACAAGCTTGACCTGCTGCTCTGTCTGGATGCGAAGCCATCCCTCCCCTGGCTTTGATCTTCCACTTCCCTGTGGAATGGAGCATCTTCCCCAGCTTCTTGGCCATTTGTTTTGGTCTGAAAGGACAAGCCTCCTCTGGCAAAACCATCGACCATCATGCCCTCCCTCTCTCTCCTCCCTCCCTTCCCAGGTCACTACTCACTCAGCAAGACAAGGGACTCCTAAACAAGGGGATCTTAACTGTGGCATGTTTCTGGATTATTTGTTTTTTATCATGTGTTATCTTATGGTATGTGCGCACAGGTGTACCTGCCACGTGGCACGGGTGGAGTTCGTTCTCCTCTTCCCCTTTTCCGTGGTTCCAGAGACTGAATTCAGTCCTGTCAGCAAGCACCTTACTCACAGAGCTGTGTCTGCCCCCCTGCCCTGTCCCCAGCCCAGCCCAGACTGTGCTATAGGTTTATAGAACAATGCTTAGTAAGTGTGTCAATCTATACCTTCTCTGCCAGGCAGCTGGCCAATGAGCTTGCAGATGCTCCACACTGGGGTTATGTTGTTCTTGGGTCATGATAGGAAGTCCCTCAGGAATGAATGCTACTCTGCTCTCAGAACGACGTGACCGCAGCGGTTCATATGGCAGGTCTGAAACTCATGCATGTTCCCTCTGTCCCAGCTTGTGGTATTGTGTTCCCCCAAAATAGTGTATGTTCCCTGAAATAAACTTATCTGGGATCAGAGAACAGACAGCCACTAGAGACAGAGCCACAAATGGTGGCTAGAAAATGGGAAGAGTAAGCCATAGCAGAAGTTGGGCAGGGGTGGTGCACACCTTTAATCCCAGCACTTGGGAGGCAGAGCCAGGTGGATCTCTGTGTTCAAGGCCACTTTAGAAACAGCTAAGCATGGTAACCCATGCCTTTAATCCCAGAAGCCCAGCCTTTAATCCCAGGGAGTGATACAGAAAGTAGAAAGATATATAAGACGTGAAAACCAGGCACCAGAGTTAGTTAAGCATTTAGTTAGTTAAGCATTTGGCTGGTTTAGCATTCAGGCTTTGGAGCAGCACAGTTCAGCTGAGATTCATGTGGAGGAAGACTCAGAAGCTTCCAGCCTGAGGAAACAGGATCACCTGAGGAACTAGCAAGGTGAGATAGCTGTGGCTTGTTCTGCTTCTCTGATCTTTCAGCATTCACCCCAATAACTGGCCTCGGGTTTGATCTTATTAATAAGACCTGTAAGATTCCTGCTACACTAGCTCTTCAAACTGGGCCCAAGGAGACGCTTCCAGAAAAGCTCCTGGGTTGCCGGGCTTCTTGCATCTTTGAAATGCTTTCTTGATCTTTAGTTATTGCTTGTTTCAGTTTAACTCTGCTGGCCTCGGGCAGGTGACAGTGTCATATCCAGGGTCACACAGGAGAACTAACCTGTCCTCAGCACCTGGGGGAAGCCAGGCTGAAGTTTCCATGTGTGGACACAGGCTCCACTGAGAAAACAACCTCCCTGAAATATTTACAGCATCAGCTGCGTGGCCCCCACCCACACAGTCTCAGCCTGACCAGTGGTGTTTGAGGACATCTGGGTCCATAAAGGGTTAATGAAAAAAAGGGAATTGAGCTGAATGGAACCAATTCATCCAACAATTACTCACTGGGTAGAGACTGTATTCCAAGCCTTCCACTGAGAAATCACAGTTCAGTTGGACAAAGTCACAGGGTTGGGAGAATTGGGAAAAGGAAGCCAAGTGGTGCCATGGAGTTGAGAGAGGAACAGTTGTGTGGGGAACACCTTGGCTGAGCAGGGCCACATCCTTCTTCCTAGTGAGGCTCAGGTGTCAGGCAAGGTTCCTCAAAGGACAAGAGGCTTGAGAAGGGTCTGGGAGAGCAATCAGAGGATTGGAAGGTCAGAAGCAGCACAGCAGGGAAGCCACAGAGGTGAGAAAGCATAGCCCATGTCCCAACACATCCACGGTCTGGTCTCCATAAGAGGCAAAGGAAGAGTCTCTCCATAGAAGGGGCCACGGCGGGAGGCTGAGTTTGGTCATTGCAGCCATCAGGAACACACCTGTCACTCTTTAAAACTCTCATCTTGACCGCAGTGGGGAGAATGGATGGGAAGGTTCTGCTGATCACAAAGTGAGAACTGGTAAGGGAGCAAATGAACGAAATAGCTCTGAGGACGGAACACGGTGGCTACATCCTAAAAAGAGAAGAGACTCCCCAGGACTTCAGATGTGGCTGATGCTGGGAACGGGGGCTAGGGCCGCTTCATGACCCTGGCTTGTCACCAGGTGGCTCAGGGCCATTGCTAAGAGCAGAAAACACGAGGTGCTGTGTCTCGATGCGTGGGTTGGAAATAATTCCTAACAGCTGGGGCAGCCGCAGGGCCTGTGCAGCAGTTCTGCCCAGAGGCCACTGTGCTCACAAATGAAGAAGGCTGTCACTGTACTGGAGCTCAAGTAGACATCTGCTTCAAGCGTTGGGCACTCGCTGCCCATGTGAGCCCTCCAGCCATGCCATCCCTGATGCAGGAGGATGACCCTTGCTAGATGTGCTGCTGTAGGCTCTGTGGCTTTTGATTTTTTATCATACGTTATGGGTGTTCTGCCTGTATGTTGTCTGTGTACCACGTGTGTGCAGTAACCTGCAGAGACCAGTAGAGGGTGTAGGAGCCTCTAGAACTGGAGTCACAGACGGTTGTAAGCTGCCATGTGGGTGAACGAAACTAAACCTGGTTCCACTGCAATAGCAAAAAAGTGCTCTTCACTGCTGAGCTGGAGGGGAATCTTTAATTTCTTTTCTTTTCTTTTCTTTTTTTTTTTTTTTTTTTTGGGTGGGTGGGTGGGGTTGAGACAGGGTTTCTCTGTGTAGCCCTGGCTGTCCTGGAACTCACTTTGTAGACCAGGCTGGCCTCAAACTCCCAGAGATCCACCTACTTCTGCCTCTTCAGTGCTGGGATTAAAGGCGTACGCCACCATGGCCTGGCTTAATTTCTTTATAGTCCTATAAAAACTTCCTGAGATAATCTTAGAGTTACCTTGAGAATGTAAACACTTGTTTTCTTCTGTCTAGGGTGTTCTTTCCTTCTCCGTATGGCTAAGTCCAACAGTTACTTCCCAACCCTGTACTCTCAGGTGCCCTATGTCCTCGGATCCTATGCGGTATACTGAACCCGCCCGCCACGCCCTTCCCATCCATAGACAGTCCTGTCTTAATCCCAGACTCTGTAGTATATGATTTTGCATAGTAATAAGAGGTTTGCTGATGTGTTTACATTATTGATCTTGGGTTGTGGAGATTAGATTATCTTAGATCATGCAGGTAGTCCAAAGAGAGGCAGGAGGATTAATGCCAGTCACTGGAAATGTGACGGAATGATCTAAGACACAAAGCAAGACTCCGTTTTATATACTGCCTTCTGGTAAAATTGGGATGACTGCTAAAAGTCCAACTGAAGTCCCCATGGACAGACAAGTCACCCGTCCTCCTTGCCAAACAGACCAGGGACGATTGCCCCTCACTATGAGTAGTGGGTTTCATGGGATTGTTTCATACATGTTGATGGCATCTCCAAAAGCCAGTTACCTACCCTTTGAAATTATAGAGCTCACACTGTGACATGAGTGTGTATGTTTGCCCAAGTCATGTGTTGGAACCCAATTCAATGTAATAGTATTAAGGAGTGAGACCTTGTTTGAAGATGTCCCTTCTAAAATCCAGGTATTGAAACTGAATGGCTAACGTAACAGCATTAGAAGTCACAGCCTTTACGTGGTAGTGTGCACATCTGTAATTTCATCACTTGAGAGGCAGAGACAGGAGGAGCCATTCAAGTTCTAGACCAGCCTGGTCTACACGGTGAGTTCCTGGGCTCCCCTTCCAGACCCCATCTCTAACAGCTTCATATTACTCCATAACTAACTAATAGCTACAGCACAAATTCATCTGTCCCGTTTCCAGGAGCCATAGCTCAGGAGTGGTTCCTGTCTTCAGGGCGTCATCAGGCTGGCAAGGTGGCAGCTGGAGCTATGGTCTCAACTGAGGTCCCAGGTTCCCTACCAAACTACACAGAGGGGCATGTCCGGGCAACTGGGTCGGCTGCTGCCCTGGGAAAGCCCTGGCGTATACCACAAGCACAAGCCTCTGGGTCTGTGCTGAGTGGAGAAGAGGATGTGGCCTGGAACTCACTCAGTGGGGCTCTGTCAGGTTTTCGGGGCCACCTGAGGAGAGCCTGCCAGGGCTCCTTGATTGCCAAGGTGTGTTTAAAGGGAAT
>NC_050454.1:69558752-69581205 GCF_903995425.1 Onychomys torridus
TCATTTCAAGGAGCTTTGTTTCCAGGGATGATCCCAACTTACTCACCACCAGGTCAGGAATACATCCATGAAATCTCTACGGTTTAAATATTAGATTTTTTTTTTTTAATGTGCCATGTGTTGAAGGCTTTGCCCTCCCCACAGCACCTCAGTTGGTGACACTATTTTGCAAGGTGGTAGAAATGTTAGGGGGTGAGTTAACTGGAGGGAGTAGGTCCCAGGAGGGAGGTTGTAGGGTGTGTGTCTGCCTCTGAACTAATACTTGGTTCCTAGACCCTTCCCTTATTGCTGCCTTCTGGCTGCTATGAGGTGAGCAACCTTGCCTCCCCCGCCCTTGCACTATCATCTGCCTTACCAGGCCCAGGAACAACAGAGCCAGCCACCATGGGATGAGCCTTGGAGCCACGGGCTAAGTGTTCCTCCTTTAAACTATTTCAGATATTTGTTACAGCAGCGAAACGTGTTAACACACTGTTTAAGAACTACATTCAGGGCTGGAGAGATGGTTCAGTGGTTAAGAGCACTGGCTGCTCTTCCGGAGGTCCTGAGTTCAATTCCCAGCACCCACATGGTGACTCACAACCATCGGTAATGAGATCTGGCGCCCTCTTCTGTGTACATAATAAATAAATAAATCTTTTGGGGCTGGAGAGATGGCTCAGCGGTTAAGAGCACTGGCTGCTCTTCCAGAGGTTCTGAGTTCAATTCCCAGCAACCACATGGTGGCTCACAACCACCTGTAATGAGATCTGACGTCCTCTTCTGGCCTGCGGGCATGTGTGCAGACAGAACACTGTATACATAATAAATACATAAATCTTAAAAAAAAAAAAAAAAAAAAAAAGAACTACATTCAACCAACAGCAAAGTCCATCATGACCCGTCATTCGGCACCTGTCATCTCAGACAAAGGCAGGTGAAAGTCACAGGCACGTGGTCATTTGGGGCCCCTCAGATCCAGGTGATGAAGCCAGTAACTTTTTCAAACTTTGAGCTGAGATCACACTCACGTCCACCATGGAACTACTCAAAAGAGGTCTTCATGGGGGTGCTGGATGACCTGTGAGTTCTGTTCTAGGGTCAGTTTCCTCGGCAGTGAGGGTACCACTTTTCCACACCAGCTAGTCTGGGACTGCTCCAAGTTAGTTACTGGGGAACACTCTTGGTCCTCTTCTAGGGCTATCTATGAACTAGTGCCAGGGGCCAGAATACCGCTCAGTCTCAGAGTCACCTAGGATAATGAAGGGGAACCCCATGCTGTATTCCTGTCCGGAAAACTGTCTCTCCTTTCTCCAGGCAGTCAGTTAATGAATCTGTCCAATATTTAGCTCTGACCACCTGGATTAACATGTTTCAATCTTGAACATATATGGCTTTAAAAAAAAAGAATAGCATGAAGTTCTCATGGAGGAATATTTAATGTGAACCTTGACCAAGATTATTTCCATATTTCAGCAAATACCTATCAAGGCTTTTACAGGCTGGCCAGGAATGTTACAACCCCCTTTCTAGGGAAAAGGTGACCGGAGTTTCAGATCTTTTGAACAGAACTAGACTTTAAGGCGGCTCAGCAGGTAAAAATGCTTGCAGCCAAGCCTCAGGACCCAAGGTTGCTTTATACTCCCCTCCACCTGTATGGTCCTAAAAATCCTTACAGCCAAGCCTTAGGACCCCAGGTCGAGTCCCGAGACAGGCAAGGTCTCAAGGGAAGACTATAACCAGCGGTCCTCTGACCTCCACACATGCAGTGAGGGGTCTGACCACACACATACCTCTATACTAAGTAAATGTCTAAAAAGTAGCTTGTCTTCTGTGGACATTCCTTTTGGTAGCGAGCCCCTCAGTTTAACCAGCATCACTAGAGCTGGGGTGTGGCTGGATAGTAGAAGTGCTTGTCCCACAGCATGAGGTTAAAGTCCCAGCTCCACAAGGAAGGAACGCATGAACGTGTGAACGAGTGAGTGCTCAGTGAAAGAGCGAGTCAGCAGGGCTGACGTCATGACGCCATCTGCCCAGGGAGGCACTGACGTCATAACGCTGTCTGCCCACTTACAGAGGAGGTGTTGACATCATAACGCTGTCTGCCCACCTTACAGAGGAGGTGCTGACGTCATAACGCTGTCTGCCCACCTTACAGAGGAGGTGCTGACATCATAACACTGTCTGCCCACCTTACAGAGGAGGTGCTGACATCATAACACTGCCCACCTTACAGAGGAGGTGCTGACATCATAACACTGCCCACCTTACAGAGGAGGTGCTGACGTCATAACACTGCCCACCTTACAGAGGAGGTGCTGACGTCATAACACTGCCCACCTTACAGAGGAGGTGCTGACGTCATAACACTGTCTGCCCACCTTACAGAGGAGGTGCTGACATCATAACACTGCCCACCTTACAGAGGAGGTGCTGACGTCATAACACTGTCTGCCCACCTTACAGAGGAGGTGCTGACGTCATAACACTGTCTGCCCACCTTACAGAGGAAGTGCTGACATCATAACGCTGTCTGCCCACCTTACAGAGGAGGTGCTGACATCATAACACTGCCCACCTTACAGAGGAGGTGCTGACGTCATAACACTGTCTGCCCACCTTACAGAGGAAGTGTTGACATCATAACGCTGTCTGCCCACCTTACAGAGGAGGTGCTGACATCATAACACTGCCCACCTTACAGAGGAGGTGCTGACATCATAACACTGCCCACCTTACAGAGGAGGTGCTGACGTCATAACGCTGTCTGCCCACCTTACAGAGGAGGTGCTGACGTCATAACACTGCCCACCTTACAGAGGAGGTGCTGACGTCATAACACTGTCTGCCCACCTTACAGAGGAAGTGTTGACGTCATAACGCTGTCTGCCCAGGGAGGCACTGACGTCATAACGCTGTCTGCCCACCTTACAGAGGAAGTGTTGACATCATAACGCTGTCTGCCCACCTTACAGAGGAAGTGTTGACATCATAACGCTGTCTGCCCACCTTACAGAGGAGGTGCTGACATCATAACACTGCCCACCTTACAGAGGAGGTGCTGACGTCATAACACTGTCTGCCCACCTTACAGAGGAAGTGTTGACGTCATAACGCTGTCTGCCCACCTTACAGAGGAAGTGTTGACATCATAACGCTGTCTGCCCACCTTACAGAGGAAGTGTTGACATCATAACACTGCCCACCTTACAGAGGAGGTGTTGACATCATAACACTGCCCACCTTACAGAGGAGGTGCTGACATCATAACACTGCCCACCTTACAGAGGAGGTGCTGACGTCATAACACTGTCTGCCCACCTTACAGAGGAGGTGCTGACGTCATAACGCTGTCTGCCCACCTTACAGAGGAGGTGCTGACGTCATAACACTGTCTGCCCACCTTACAGAGGAGGTGCTGACGTCATAACACTGTCTGCCCACCTTACAGAGGAGGTGCTGACATCATAACACTGTCTGCCCACCTTACAGAGGAAGTGTTGACATCATAACACTGTCTGCCCACCTTACAGAGGAGGTGCTGACGTCATAACACTGTCTGCCCACCTTACAGAGGAAGTGCTCAGTTTTAATTTCTGTTTTATCTGTTTGACCCTTTCCTGAGTGATGTGTGCTTGACATTCTGAATATAATATGACAGCAGGAGTTGACAAATGAATGCATATTCCTGTGACTAGTCCCAGGAAGAAAATGACAAACAACTTTTCCAGAAGAGCATATTGTGCTGATTTATTATAGAATGCAGTTAAAAAAAATATCTTTGAGGTGGGCCTCTCGGCTCAAAAGCACTGGACTAGAAATACTGGGACAGGATGCGACGGTCTCTCCCTTGCTGGCCTCCTCCCCCTGAGCACTGTAAACAGGGTCTGGAGAACATTCAATCCATTTCTCATTGCGAACCAATGGAAAACTGAATGCCGACACATACACTCCCCAGAGGAGACCGCTTTCCCAACTCCCAAAGCATGCATTGTTAATTGGCATTAGGTTATTTCAGAGTGACAAACGTAATGGCATCGTAAGACCAAAATAGAATCCCTATGTACCCGACACACAGGATGACTAGGAAAGGGGAACCCCAGATGCTCGCCGAGTGTCACGGTCCATCTGGAATGGAAGGGGAAAGGCACTGTGTCCTCCAGCAACACACGGCTACGACTTCACATGCTCCAAATTCATCCCGTTAAACACACGACAGTAATTTCTACCACATACAAGTCACAGGTAGCTAGAGACTCCTGCCCTCTATTCTCACCCAGGTGCATGACAGGTAATAAGATATGCTCTTGGCTTTATTTACAAGTTTATCTCCACGTTTCAATGGGTGAAAAACTGTCTCAACCAACAGTTCCCAAAGGGGTTTTTGGCTGAAATTCACGCACAAACCACTACATGACTGAAACAATGGAAATTGATATCTGAACCCAATGCCTAACCCACAACTTCCCACCCGCCGACACTTGGCAGTGAAACTGCTGTTCTTTCCACCATATAAGCTAAACTCTACACAAGAACTCAAGATCAACTCCTTTTGCAAGAAAGCACAAGTGACATGGTGACCCGGACAGGGTGATGTGTGGCCATCACAGGTGCAACCCCATGTGTGGGTGCTGTTGCAGAGAGGCCTAGGGACCAGGAAAGGCCAGTTTGCCAGAGCTTCTCCAGTTTCCCAAGATGGAAACCACAGTGTAATTCATACACAGACAAAGGTTAGTCTTGGAACCCAGTAATATACATGCATGAACATCAGAACATGAGGGAGAGATGAGGACAATTTCCCCAGGTGCTGGGGTGTCCCATAACCTTTCTGCACTGCACATGTGGTGGCTTTGTGGGGTGCCTCCGCCTACCAGCGGGGGCCAGGCCCTGAACGCTGGTCGCAAACAGAAATCTCTCCCTGTCCTTGGCAAAAACAGAACCTAGAAAAGAGTGAGTACAAGACACTATTATTACCAGTTTCCTCAAGATGTCCCCAAATGTGTGATTGCCACAAACTCAGTGAATGGCCCAAGGCATTCCCAGGTGCCACGGACATGGACTGAGGTGCAGTATCAGAACAAGGAGATGAAGCCTTGATTCTCGTCTGAGCGACATGAACTGGAATTTCTGCCACAGTGGTCCCGGCTGTCACCTCCAAGGCTATGACCAGCCACCTGCACAGTGAAAGGTTCCTCCCTGTGAGTAGGGTTCAGGACGCCCGTCTTGGTCTGAGAGCCAGTTCAGCTGAGGTGGATAGGTGTGTACTCTGGCCTCCTTGTCTGGATGATTTTTGGCTTGGGTCTCTTCATTCTCTCCATCTCTTCCTCTTCTTCATCCTCTTGGTCACTCTCACACACATGGACCACCACACTGGGAGTGGTGTCCGTGGCTGCGTGCAGCTCATACTTCTCGCCTAGGGAAGGAAACAACTCCATGGTAACTAGGTAATCGGTAACTAGGGAATGTCCTTGAGCATGACATGCAGGTACATGGACTGGCTGAGAGACCACTACAGAACAGTCCGGCACTGAGGCAGGGAGGGAGAGCATGAGTGTGTTGTTAGCTAACCCTTCCCATGTCCTCCCAGAGCTCTCCAATTAGCATTCTCCAAGAACTGAGTAGGGAGCACCAGCTCAGGGAGAAGACAGGCCCAAAGCACTCTGGGAGCAAATGTCCTGAGCCTCCCGTGCAAGGCTTCCAGCTGGGGCTCCAGAGCACACCACAGAGGAGGGTGGAGAGGCCCTGTGTGCACACATACGTGTGGCTGGCTGCCTGCATCTGTCCAACCTTCTCATCCCTTCCTTAGTTTGGAGTCGGGGCTTTCTATAGTATGGGCTAGCCTCAAGCTCAGTAAGTAGCTGAGGCTGACCCTACACTTCCATTCCTCTTGCCTCTGCCTTCCAGGTGCACCGGAGGCGTTGCACCACCATGCTTGGCTCACGTGGCATTGGCAGCCAAACTCAGGACTTCGTACATGCTGAGCAAGCACCCCACCACTGGAGGGACCTCCCCAGGCAGCGCTGCTGTTTGTTTGTCCATTCATTCTCTCTTTCTATCAGCTATCAGCTGGAACTGAGAGTGCTCCCTCATTGCTGTTCTGGGCTAGCCTGAGCTTACCCAGGCTCCATCACATTCACACCGCTCTGCTTCAGCAAGGTTAGGGCGAGCCTTCTGGCACTGAGAAAGGTGACTGGGAAGGAAGGGTCTGGGACATGTGCTGAGGGAGTCTGCCCTGGCTGCTGATAGGCAGCATGGCGGGCTGGATGCCCTGTGGAGTGGGGGTGAGGGGAAATACGTGTATCTGGGGATGGTGGGCATGCCATTTCATTCCTTTGTGCCCTTTGCCTCTTCTCCTCTAAAATGGGCAACTGAGGCATCGACGGGGCCAATTTCATGAGAGAATGTGTTCACAACATCCGCAGGCTCGTGACACACATGCCTGACAAATGCCCCCAGATTTTTATGTTTTAAAAAGTGGAGGGTGCTGGGATGTAGATCAAACAAGGGGTGCTTGCCAGCAGATGCTAGGTCCCAGGTTTGAACTCCATTGTTAACTGAGTTTTGAGGTGATGCAGTGGCTTGGTGGGGCCTCCAGCTTCCTACTGTGCTCTTCAGATGTGGAGGCAACGGCCCTTGTGAAGGAGGCAGCCTGGCCCCTACCCCACCAGAGAGGCTAATAAAATGCTGCTCTAACTGCAAACGCGAAGGAGTCCCAGTTTTGAGGGGTCTCTGGGGAAGTTGAAAATGGAGGCTTTTCCACAAAGTATCTCCCATTGACCCAAGTGCAGAAGGCTCGGGACTTAAGGCCGTATTTGTGAAACCTCTGCAATCCTGAAAAGCACAGTTAAAACAAAACTAGAATACAAAACCAAACAGAATGAACTTCACTGCTGAACAGATAAAGGGCAAACTGCTCTGAGAAGGCCGCTTTTGCAAGAACCTTCTCCTCAGCCCCGAGGGTGCTGGACCCTGGAGTGTGGCGAGCTCACTCACAGGCCTGGGAGGCACGCCGCTACTCTGGCTTCCATCAGGATCCAGTGCAGACTTCTGAAAGGGACCCGTCCATCCGGGTTCTAAGAGACGGACAGCTCGCCTCACTTCCTGCTCATGCAAGTCTGGATCCTTGCCGCAGAGTCCCTCTGCTGCCATGTGTGACACCCACAGCTGCTTAGCTTCCCTATGACGCTTGCTAGGAGCTGCCATGGTGAGCCATCCACTTGCTCCCACAGGCCATTTCCAGTCTTGACCTTCACGCCACAATTAGCACTAGTAACGTGACTCTGGCTTCGTGCCACAGGAGGAATTTCCGTTTAGGTTTTGTTCTCAGAAATGTAATCTTTCAGCTCGGAACTGCTGAGGGACCATGAAAATAAAACCTTTTCCCTAAAGGAACATCGGATCGCTGGTCAAGGAGAAACAAGGAGCTGGTGGACAGCATTTATCCAGCTTGCTGTGTGGCAGGCAGGAGCGATGCTCACATCTCTGCACCCTAGACCATCCTCCCACCCCCCTTCTGCCAAGCCCTAGTACACAGGAGAGGAGCTGCTGACATTTACTATTCCTAACACCACATATTGAGTACTTAGCTGCCTGTGGGTCAGGCACCATGCAGAGTGCTGTTTATAGGGTGATGATTTATCTACGGCCTACAGTTCCATTGAGTGAGATCCATTTCGGGCTCTGTCCTCACCATGACCTGTGACTCTCTTCCCACCCATTAGGAAAGTCAGGTAGTAGTGATGACTGCAGATGAACTCTCTAGAAGGTTGGTCTGTTTCCCTTTCAAATCCAGTTGCTCATCCCATCTGGAACAGAGTCTGTGGCCTGGGAGTGAGCCGCACAGGTATGCCTCATGCACCCCAGGGGACAGACTGAGGGGACACTCCGGGACGGTGGTGTAGACAACCTACAGGCCACCAGGCTCTCCTGAAGCCCTTCCAGGGAGCACCCGAGGCAGCAAGTGGAAGAATGCAGCCTTCACAGAACACATCTGCGTGGGGTCATGTGAGGCGCCCTGTGTCAGGACAATCTCTCCATACCTCCCAACCCCTCGACCACCTGAGGGCGCTGCTTACCTGGCCCTAGCTTGGAGATAGCGTATAGAAGATCGTAATTTATGACTGGGGTCGCATCTTCCACTTGTTTCCAACCAACGGGCGGTGAGGCGGGAGGAGAGATGAGAAACTGCTTGTCTGGATTGGGCGGAGCCAGGTGTGAACTCCCTATGTGTAATGTCTGAGGAGAGAAATCAGTTCATCATTATGCAGAGAGGGAACCATCAGCAGTTCATAGCAGTTCATGGAAGACTTTGGGAGGCAGGCAAAGGACAGACCAACAACCAGGGAGCCACCAGGTATGGTTCCAAGAGGAACCCTGAAGTGGTCTGTAAGGAGGTGAATGGAGGCCTGCACTCTAGTGAAAACAGCTGGTAGGAGAAAGGACTTCTCCTGGACCCCAGTTTTGCAGGAGGCACGGCAGAGTTCACACGCGGCCTCTTGCTACACGGTGCCAGCCAGGAAGCAGAGAGAGCTTCAACCAGAAGTGGAGCTGGGCTCTAACCCCTCAGTGTTCACTCTTGAATGATCCAATCCCTTTAGTGAGGCCCCCACTTCATAAAGGTTCCCTAACTCCCCAAAGCGGCATCACCGAGGATCCAAGTATTCCATTCCATAGCCAAACCCTAACAGTGCCAATCCGGTGAGAGCCCCCACCGGGGCTGTGAGCCTCACACTGCACAGATTACGCCTGCCCTAAACCGGCAGGAAATGAAGAGACACTTCAGAATAAATGAAGCCACTACCACTGAGGGCAGAGGGAATCTCAGAATGATTTCTGTGAGGCCCAAAGGCTACATCTCTAGGGGTGGAGGTGGGGTGAGGCGAAGGCTCAACTGGCTTTACCTTGGGGGTAACATTCTAGAACCTTCTTTCTCTTCCTTGGCAATCTACTAGTCCCTGTTACAATATCAAATCGAAGTTGGGAGCTGCCTTGACGGCACACCTGAGGTTGGCAGGATAAAGGGCAAACCCATCCATAGTTCCCCCTCTGCACCTCAACTAAGAGAGGGTCTGGGCCATCTGGTAACTGTCTCAGGAGCCCATCCTCCTACCTCAGGACCAACAACCCTGTGCTGATTTGCATACAGGCTCTTCACAAAGCCAGGGCTGCTGGAAACCATGAGAACCTGCACCAGCTGGAGACCTCTCTTGATGGATCACTAGCCTAATCCCTGAGAAACTTCAGAGATCCAGCGCCCAAATCCCAGTGTACCAGGGTAGCCTGCAATGGTGCCCCCTGCAAGCTCCATGGGTGAACAAGGAGGGTCTGCTTTCCCTCATTCAAGGTTCACCCTAGGGTGCTACAGGGTTGCCATCTCTGAGGCTGTTTTCACAAGCACCTGACTCCTCAGAACAGGTGAGAGCCCGAGAATTCAGGGAAGGACTCCTCTTGAGGTGAGTGCTTGCTTTCCAGTGTTGGACATAATCAGCAATAAGATGCTTTGCTGTAGAAGTGCTGGGAGGGAGGAAGCTGCCTCGCAATGAACACACTCACCTGAGCAAAGTATAACTTCATTTCCTTCCCCAGAAACTCGGTCTTATGTAGCTGCAGCCTGGCGTCAGCTGCAGATAAGGGGTTGCTGAAGTTTATTCGGACGCGCTTGAAGCTCTTAAAATACTGGAAGGTGATGTCCTTGTCATACGTCCTGAAGAGGGATTCAAATTTGGCCTGAAAAAACACAATGCCAATCAAAGGGTTTAAAATCCACCTACTTGTATCCCTACTCATTGCCCTCCTTGGTGAAGAAATGAGTTACCAGTCATTTCAAGGACTCCAAGTGTGTGTGTGTGTATGTGTGTGTGTGTGTGTGTGTGTGTGTGTGTGAGAGAGAGAGAGAGAGAGAGGGGGGGGGGGGGGAGGGAGAAAAGCCTGCCCCTTCCAAGAGACTCTGCGGGCTGTGTGTCTGTTTGGGTGCTGGGATTAGGGGTTGGGAGGCCTTGCCCACCATGTGCTAACATGTGTTCCACCATGAGACTAACTCGGATGATCTTTACAAGAAGGGAAGAAGACAGGGTTTATTATAATAAATTCATTTAACCAGCAGGACAATTATCACTCCTTTTGAAAATAGGTTAAGCTAGCTGGGCGGTGGTGGCACATGCCTTTAATCCCAGCACTGGGGGGGGGGGGGGGCAGAGCCAGGAGGATCTCTGTGGGTTCGAGTCCAGCCTGGGCTACAGAGTGAGATCCAGGTCAGGCACCAAAATTACACAGAGAAAGCCTGTCTTGGGGGAAAAAAAAAAAGTAGGATAAGCATTTTCCAAGGAGGTCAGTCATTATCCGGAGCCTGTTATTCCCATGACCCTCTGCTGTCTAGCCAACTCCATCCAGAGTGGATATTGTGTTCTTCAAATATTTCTTTATAGCTCAAGGTCCTGCAGCAAATTTGAAGGAGGAGGGGAACTTCTTTAAAAAGGGAAGAACAAAGGAACCATGACCTTAAAAGAAAGTCTTACTACTCCTTAAAGGAAGCTCTCTGTGGACTCCCACTGCGAGCTTTATCTCAGTCTGTCACTTTTTAACTTTCCGAAGGAATACTGGTTTGAACTGTGATGCCTGCATGCCTGCCTGCCGGCTGTGCTTTCATGCAGGTAACACCCTCCCTCTGGTGCTGTTGAGAATTAGGAAACATCATGAGCTGTTAGCGTGGAAAGCCCAAATTCTGGGATTACAGACTTGGCTGGTGGCTTCTGGAAAAACATCATCAGCCTCCTGGGAAAGGCTGGGGAGCCCCACCCTTTCCTACAGCTGTGTGTGGGGATGGGGGCTGCACCTCCTAGGGACTCCAGAAGATTCTGGGAGTTTTTAGAAGCTAGGTGGTTTTTCCGTTCCTTTCTACAGGCTAAACACTCAGGACAGTTTGTGGGGACTTCTGAAGGCGGGTGGTGAGAAGGCAAGCTGACAGAGATCCTGGGTCCCGAGCTGCTCACGTCTGCACAGGAGGACAACTGAGGTACAAGAGCGTACACAGCTTGTTTACAAACCTACCCTGGAAACACTGAGGAAAGTGTAGATGGGCATCAGCCATCTTTGGGACTGGAAGCCTAGGCGGGGCACAGCAGAATGCAGCCTCTTCTCTCTGAGGCAGGTGGCTAGGGGAGCCCAGATGCCTCCCCAGTATACTCTCTGTACATGAGCGGTTCTGTGACTTTCCCATTACAGGCTTTGCACAGAGGTGGGCATGGAGCAAAGCAGAGCTGACACTTGATCTGGACGTCACCAGCTGGGCGACTCTTCTCTTGCATCTCTCTTAGGCACTGAGCAAGTTTTTGGCATAAGGGTATCTTGGTAAAGCTGGGATTTCGCATGACATCATCAACAGGCACTGTGACTAACTGTAGTTTTGAAGTTATGAGTCGGAATTTGGGAGAGATGACTTGGTGAATATTTTTAGAATGCAAGTCAGGGCTCAGAACCAGAGCACCAGAGAACACACATTATTGCTAAATTCACAGCACCACGCACCTATGAAATATTCTCATTTGTTCTAATAGCAGATACCCAGCTGTTGCACTTGTTGTATAGGAGCTCTACTTAATTAAGAAACAATTAAATGATTTCACTTATCAGGCTAACATTCAGCACATCAAGTCTGTAGTATGCCTATGAATAGAATGTGTTTTACAATCAATCAGGTTAAAAACCTCTGTCCCAGTTTTTCAAACATTATACACAACTAGCTGACTATGACTAGACCCTCTACATCTCCCAATATGGCTTGAATACAAAGCACACCACACACCATCCCCACAAACAGAACACACTCAATATCCTTTCATATGATTCTTAAGGCTCAATCAGTTACGATTACTATTAATCAATGGCTTGATAGTAACTGATGGGGGGAAAAAAAACTCTTATGATTTCTCCAAATAGAGAAGAAAAGTAAAGTGATTAAGATGACTAATTATCTCCATGACAGCGGCTATCTCATCCCACACTGAGTTTTAATATTTGGTATGCTGCATTTTTCTCTAGTCGAAGGCTGGAGGCAGACCCTTGCCATTACTGCAAACATGCAGTCCATTCACAGTATTTATCTCCCACGAGGAAATCAGGTTATTTGGAACTCCAGGGCAGGAGCTGGCAGCAGCCTCGCTCCAGAGTTCACAGGAGTCAAGTGTGGCCACACACAAGGTCCGCACCTCCCGCCGCATACAGAACCCAGAGCGTTCAAAGCTGAGCTCTACCCAACTCCCTCCCCAGTTAATTCTCCAGGCAACAGCTTCTGATTTTCAAGACTCTAGATACTTTGGGGGTTACTTGATAAACCCCACGAGACAGCCGCCCACCCCTGAGTATTTCGGCTAATTGTCCCAGTTAGCGGCGTGCTTGGAAAATGCTCAGAAATCACGGGTCGCCAGAAGCCTTACCCTGGTTTCACTTTCGCTGAAGACATCACCGTTTGCCACACAGGCAATCAGGGAGCTAAAATTGTAGTTAAAGTCCCTAAAATGCATTCTGCTTTCTTACGGGGCAGACGCTAACGACTCACTCACGCAGTCAAGCCCCAGGCTGCAGGTTCCTTTGCAAGAGACAGACCACGGGTCCTTGCTCCAGCCGGGGTTTATAAAGCTCCTCGGAGGGCCAGCCCCCTGCGGGTGGGGAGGGCTCGGCTTCCAGAGCATCCTGTTTGGACAGCAAATTCCTGAGTCAAGTCCGGCGTGCTCGCAGGCAGACAGGGACAAAGTGTAAGTTTCTACTGGAAAGAGGTGACGTCAACACCTTAGTCATTTTCCCTATGCTAATTACCTCCGCTCGGCAGGGTGGAAAAGGCCGCCGGCCGAGGTTTGCTGAGCCTGGAAGCTTCACCACCCTTCTTGCGGCATAGTTCCCACTGGTAGTAATTCCTCTCAGCCGCCCCGACAACACGCTTCTGGGGCTGAACGGGGCGGGCCCTGCTTAAGATGGAAAATGTTACAGAAGAGAAGGGACGAAGGTCTGCGCCAGTAAACAGCAATTAGCCTCCAGGGAGTCGTGAGGCTTTGAGAGACCTGGAAACCCGAGTGGTGGGGAGTTGCTAGCCCTGAAAAACCTCAATGGATGTCTCTTGCTGGGCATCAGAGAAACATTTTGAAATCTGTCTTGCTCAGTGAGTTCTGTTTTGTAAGAAAAAAAAGTAGGGTTTGTTTTGAAACACAGTGCTTTGAGACAGGGTTTCTTTGGTGCCTGTCCTGCATCTCACACTGTAGATCAGGCTGGCCTTGAACTCACAGATATCTGCCTGGCTCTGGCTCCCAAGTGCTGAGATTAAAGGCATGTGCCTTTACCACGCTGCTGGAAAGGCAGTGTTTCTACCTCTCCCCCAGATGTACTTTATTGGATAAATGTCTCCCAGTTCCCAGTGGGATGGCGGGAAGGGCACCCAGGTCTCTCCTTTGAAACACTTCCTTACTGAGCTGGAGGGCCGGGGATGGGCACCATTGCATGTTTCCTAAGGGCTCAAGGAATGCCCTAGGACACAAGCCCTCAAGTCCGGCTGGGCTCTGAGACTGAGGGGAAGTCCTGTTCAATGACTACATACATGCTTTTTCTTTTTATCAAAAAGGGAGGAAGATATGGAAAGAATGCAGGCTGTAACCAACAAGCACGACTCGGCAGCCTCTGCGCCCGTGGGGTGTGGGTGCTTGCTGCAGACCACCGGGCATCCAGAGGGCCCCAACTCCTCCTTCTAACTACCAGCCTTGGAGGATCAGTCCTTCCCACTTGCCCCAACCTCATTAAAGTATTATTGACGCCTTCTCTAGGTGATGTGCAGAGTCAGCTTTCCAGTGTCCAGAAGTTAGGCCGTACCGAAAGCTTTATTCAAAGCACCATTAAAGTCAGTAATTATGAAGAAGATATGCAACCGGAACAAACAGGGCATTTATCCCTCCACCAAAAAAAGAAAAAAAAAAAAAAAAAGAAAAAAGCCAAGGCTCCTCCGATGAACAAGTGTTGCTTAATTTCAAAGCCTGGAGCCTCGCTGCCAACTGTGGGGTTATGTAAGAAACCAGTTATGTATGGGGTTTACTTTGCCAAATCACCCAGGGCTGCCAGCCCCAAAAGACTTAGATCCATTTATTCTAAAAATGTTTGCAACACTGAGCGGTAGGTGTGTGTGTCAAGACCAGGGGAAATGGCGCCTTTGGGTGGTGCGTGGAGTCCTGCTCTGTGTCGCTGTGCATCACACCCCGCTCCTCCAAAGAGCCCCAGATGAGGCTGCCCCCTCTTAGCCCCCCTTCCTCCATTTGTCCCCTGAAGCCCACCTTGGCAAAGCCAAAGGGGCCAGAGGAGGAAAACAGCCTGATTTCGTGGTGCGCCCATGCATACCTGCGCTCACATGCGTGTACACACATGTGCACATAGGCTAGAGAACAACCTTAGATGTCGTTTCTCAGGAAACACTCACTGGCCTGGAGCTTGCCACGGGGTCAGGATCTGCCTGTCCGCACTTCTTCAGTGCCGGGATGCACCCACCCTCACCCCCAGATTTTTCACTTGGGTTCTCAGGATCAAAGGTAGAGCAAGGTAAGCACTCCCCCTGTGGAGCTGCCTCCTCAGCCCCATCCTGTCTTCTTGTAAATCACCACCCAGTGCTCCAGGTAAGTGTTGTGGGCAGAGCTGGGCCATGCCTGTCCGTCTGAGACACTGGAGCTGGCCCATTGAAACGGACCATTTTGATTTCATTATGTTAGTGAAGGGGGGGGGGGTAAAGTACGCCAAGGTAAAAGAATATTGCTCAACTCTTTCTCACAGAGGTGACACATCTTCCACGAGGCTGTCCCTGGAGCTGCACAAAACATGTCATTCTGTTCCTGTGTCTGAACGGATTGGCTTCGTCTAAATCAAATCTCACTTAGTGAATGTGAAACTTGCAGTTGTCCTTCAGAATAGGGGCTGCTTCAGGTGACAGCTGGCATTATGCAGGGAGACTGGGACAGGGTGCCATCCAGCAACGAAGTCACTGGTCACACAGTGTTCTAGAACCGCGGCCTAAGGCGGAGACTGCACCCAGGGTCTGTTAGCAGAGAAGGTGTCCTTGGCTGCAGCTCCAGGGACGAGGGGCTGACTGGAGGGCTTCTGTGTCACCGGGGAGCCTGGCTCCTTAGGAGCACCCATCTCTGTGGAGACAGCACCCCTGCATATCCACGTCACTTCCCCGCATGTTGTCTCTTCCACATGAACCAGATTCTAAAGCTCCCACAGGGAAAGGAATCACCCTTTAAGGCATGGCATGTCCTTACCAAGAAGAAAACTGGTGAGCACATCATGTATGTATGTATGTGTTTATTTGTTTGTTTGTTTGTGTTTGTTGTGGTAATACATTGTATATCCCAATAAAGCTTGCCTGAGGGTCAGAGGACAGAGCCTGCCACTAGATTAGACATAGAGGGCAGACAGTGGTGGCACACTCGGAAGGCAGAGATCTGTCTGGGTCTCTGTGAGTTCAAGGCCACACTAGAAGCAGGGCCAGGCAGTGGTGGCACACACTTGGTTTATTTGTTTATTTGAGACAGGGTGTCTCTGTGTAGTCCTGGCTGTTCTGGACCTCACTTTGTTGATCAAGCTGTCCCAGAACTCGGAGATCTGCCTGTCTCAGCCTCCTGAGTTGCTGGGATTAAAGGCATGTGGTACCATTGTCTGGCTATTTTTGAGACAGATAACACATGTATTTTTAAAGGTGCACGTTCTTGCCTGAATGTCCCCTGTGGTTTGGGAGGCAGCTGCATTCTGAGACAGGATCTCAGGTATCTTAGGCTGGTTTTAAAGCTCTGATCCCCCTGCTTTTACTTCCAGAGTGCCGAGGTTACAGGTGTGCTCCACTATATTTGGTTTATGTGGGGCTAGGGACTGAACCCTGGGCTTCCTTTGTGATGGGCAAACACTGTACAAATGACAGCCCCCCACCCCACCGGAAGCTGCATCTTTATTTGCTAGTTAAAGGGGAGGGATTGAGGGCAACAGTGCTTGCAGCCAAGTCCATTATGGAAAAGAAAAGCTGCACCCAGAACAGGAAACCCGAAGACAGGCGCTAGAGGAGCAACACCCACTTCAGTCACCCAAAGCGCTAGGCTGTGAGCATTCTTCCATTGAACCATGGAGACCCGGAGGGAGCCTCTCCAGCTCACCTTGCCCTAGGCAGGCCTGCTCAGGCCAGCAGTTTCTGTGAGGGAGAATTGCTGAAGCCCATCCCTCCCCTCAGAGCATTGTGGAAGCATGGCGCTGGGTTGGGGGGGACCTCAGAACTCCCACTGTGAGAACTGCTAAGGAGCCCAACATGGTGCCAAGGAAGGTGTCAACAAACCAGCTAACCTGAGAGAGGACCCAAGCTTGGGCCAGATGTACAAAACCAGGCAGGGCAAGGGCTGGAGCAGCTGTGAGAGCCTGTGCAGGACATCGGCAACACAGAGGAGTGAGGCCACATCCACCATCACTGTGCCTCCATCTCGAAGGTGGAGGACATTTACATCTTACTTGTGGCTCTTGTGTTTCTGTCCTTTGGAAGTTATCTAGTATGTTACCTTTCCTTAGACAATGTGGCGGGAACCAGCTCTTCTTTTACACGTCTTTATTCTTTTCTAGTCAAAAGCCATATGTGCACAGGGCAGTGCATCACAGCAGTGCACCAGGGAGGCTACAGGCCTCAGCTAAGAACATCCAGGAATGAAGGCTGCTGTCGCTGCTGCACTGAGGTGGCAGGCACGGGCACCTGCTTACAGGACCCATGCTAGCCCATGAGTGCCAGGACATTCCAGATGTACTTCCTGTGTCCTTGCTGAGTAAGGACGGAAAGGCCTCCAACTAGGGATGGGAGGCCTCACCATGCAGATGCATGGAGGCACCGAAGTTTCTACAGGGCTGTGGTAGGGGCCTCTTTTATAAGATCCCATGTATAGAGTTTATACATAACATCCCTGGCAGGGGGAGAATCTTTACTTAAGAGGTGTGTGATCAAAAACATTCGGAGACTGAAAGGGCTTGGGGGTGGTGTTCATGTGGGATTCTGAGGCTGATTGTCACTGTAACAAGTTTATTGTTACAGTATCAGTGTCAGACAGCATGGGAGGGTAAGGGTCTCTGAGGAGTCTGCAGTCTGAGTCTCTGGTTCTCCACCAGGGGAAAGGAAGTGGGAAATCAGGGCACCTGAAGTCTGTTAGCTGGAGACATCCTACTCTTGGAGGCATGTGCTCACACTAAGTCACCCACCCACCCACCTGGACGTGATGGCACTGGGGAGGCAGAGAGAGGCAGATCTCTGTAAGTTTAAGGCCAAGTGGGGCTACGTGGTGAGACCCTGTCTCCAAAATAGAAGGAGGGGAGGGGCTGATGTCTCAGCTCTTGAGAGCACCAGCTGCTCAGCCACTCCCATGTACTGCCCACAGAGGCCAGGAGAGGGCGCTCAGTCCCTGGAACTGGGGTTTCAGGAGGCTGTGAGCCACCATGGGTGCTGGGAACTGAACCTGGGCCCTCTGCAGGAGCAGCCAGTGCCTTTTCCCTGGTTCCCTTGGCTTATGGCTCATGTTCCCCCTCACTGCACCCTTTGCCTCTGTCATCTGGTCTCCTTGTCATAGGGTACTGTGATTATATTGTGTCCACCCTGGTAATTCATCATCTCCCAGTTTAAAACTCTTAGTGTACTCGGCCCTGCATGCACAGTTCCTCTTGCCCCTAGAATGCTCACTTCTGGGATCAGAACAGTCGTCTCTGGGGCCCCTATCAGCCCACCTGATCATCAGAGAGCACACTGATGTGTGTGCTAACAGCTACCACCTTGGTAGGACTCTCTGGGGGCCTCACCCTGTGTAGAAATAAGGTCATTATTATCACAGCCACTTCACGAGCTGGGTTCTATGACACTCAATTCTCACAGAAAAAGAACTGAGGGCACGGTATGTATATATATATAATAGGGTCCCATAGCTCAGGAACAGAGTGGAGTGTCAGGGTTCCTGCCCAGGTGTGTCCCTGGAGTCCATGCCATGACCACTCTGTTATGTACCTCACACAGCCCTGCTGCCCCTGTATATACATGGTAAGATGTCCCCATTGTATAAAGACATATACCCCACCCTGTTCCCATCCATTGACCCTGTGCTCGTCACGTTTCTGAAACTAATGAAATGCCTAAGGTCGTTAAATTTTTTTAAAAAACAAACACCAAGGGTTTATTTTGACTCACAGTTTCAGAGGTTTCATCCTGTGATGATAGGGAGGAGATGGTGGTACATCATGGTGGGGTACGTGGGAAAGCAAGATACCAATTCCTGGAAGAAGTAATGATTTAAACGAATTAACCCAGTCTCAGAAAGACAAATCCTGAATGCTTTTTCTAATGTGTGGCTCCTAGATTTTACAAAAATACACAAAATCGTGTGTGTGTGTGTGTGTGTGTGTGTGTGTGTGTGTGTGTGTGTGTTGGAAGTAGATGCTAAACTGTCTAGGGATATGCATTGAATATGTACAATAAAACTTAAGAAACAGAGAGGAAGTGGTAGAGTCCTACAGTCACCTGACCTTAGGATCCCCAAGGGGCCCAACCCCCTAAAGGTTTCACCATCTTCCAGTAGCTCCAATCTGGGGACCAAGCTTTCAAGGGGTCCTCAGGGGGCTGTTCACATACAAAGTGTGGTGAAGCAGTTGATGACTGACCCTGGATGCTTGCTTTCCAGTCTGAGTAGCTGTAAGTCTTGCCCCCTGAGCACATCTGGGAAATGTTGCCGTTACTGTAGAATGATAAAGCTTCACAGCTTGAAGAGAAAGCATTGAGTGTTGCTCCTGAGTGTCCATTTCTGCAGAGGCATCTGTCTGTGGAGTCTACTCACTTGGCTTTCCTTGGCCCAGAGACTAGAGCCCCCATTCAAGATGCCACACACAGCATGCATAAGAGGAAGTGTTTTGATGCTGGAAGGTGATGCACATGGCTTTTTAACCAGTGTCCACTAAAGCACTGATATAATGCCCTCCCCTCTTTGTAGAGCAGGGGACACACTGCCTCTTGAACCATGTGAAATGAGGGATGGTGTTGCAGCTGACTTCTGAAATTGTGTTTGCAGAGATGATCTTCATCACAGGGACCTGTAGCTTTGCACCCACCCCATGTTTGCAGAGATGATCTTCATCATAGGGACCTGCAGCTTTGCACCCACCCCATGTTTGCAGAAATGATCTTTATCACAGGGACCTGCAGCTTTGCACCCACCCAATATTTGCAGAGATGATCTTCATCATAGGGACCTGCAGCTTTGCACCCACCCCATATTTGCAGAGATGATCTTTATCACAGGGGCATGCATCTCTTCCCAACTTGCGTACACTGTTCTCCAGGCCCAGATTCCAGCATATGGCCTAATAAAAGATTTATCTAATATATTCATTTATTTATGTTGATGTTCTTACTGAAATATTAAGTGTAGCCACATGTGTGGTTTTTTTCTTTGAAAATAAAGTATGCAGAGATAGGATGCCCTAACATAATCCAAACTTAAGTGAGGTAGTCCCACTTAGCCACAACCATCCAAGACTGCCAAACTCAAAGTGTTCCAAATGAATGAAGTGGACAAGCCCTTTCATAAAAGCAGCTGCTTCTTCAATTCTTACAAAGCATCAACTTTTCAGACAGGGGTGAGAAAAACGGGTATGCTTTTCCTGTCCATCTGAAACCTAACCCTACTCTCCAGTCTCTCATCTACGAGATCGAACTGGTGGTTATTGAGATGGGCTCATTACCTGCTGGTCTTAGCCTCTGTAGACCACCAGCTTCCACCCTGTGGCCTGAGCCCTGAACACCATGGATCTCTTTAGATTCTCTGTGTGTATTTATGCATACATGTCTGTGGAGGTCAGAAGTCAACCTTGGGTACTGTTCCATAGACAATGTCTACTTCTTTGAGGCAAGGCTTTTTTCATTGTCCTGGAACTTGCCCAGTAGGCTAGGCAGGCTGGCCAGTGAGCCCCAGGGCTCCTTCTCTCTCCACCTCCCAAGTGCTGAGATTACAAACATGCTTCACTATGCCCAGCTTAAAAAGAAAGAAAAGGAAAGAAAAGAAAAGACATTGGTTTGGGGGAATTGAACTCCAGTTGTCAAGCTTGCAAAGCAAGAACTTCCTCAGCTGAGCTGTTTCCCCAGGCCTCGCCTTCATTCCTGCCTCCCAAGCTGCAGTGGTAAGCTCCTGTGTGCCTTAGGTAGTCAGAGCCCCTAGTAGATGGTTGGGTTCTGTACCACACCCTTGGTAATGGCTGAGGTTTGGTTTGCTTGTTTTGACTGATTTGGCTGGGAAATTTTGGAAGGAATAACTGTGCCTTCCTCCCATACAGGTCTCCAGGGGAAGCCCTACTAGGTGCTATGTACCCTTCAGCAAATGCTTGTGAAGGAGTTCAGTGTTCTGGGGAATGTAGCTCTGTCTGACCTTGGTTTAGTGGAGGAAATTGATCACAATGTGGTGAGAGCTAAGAATCTGGGGTTCCTTTACGGGATGATTGATGGGGTCCTTTGGCCCTAGCATGGTGTGCTCCTTGGTCTTAGTGTCAACTTGACACAACCTAGAGCCACCTGGGAAGAGCGAGCCTCAGCTGAAGAACTGTGTGAACAGGATTGGCCTGTGGTCACGTCTGTGAAAGACTGTCTTGATTAATGGCTGATGTGGGAGGGCTCAGCCCACCGTGGGCGGCACCATCCCTATGGAAGTGAGCCTGGGCTTCATAAGGATTCTGGCTGAGCAGGAGCCAGCAAGTACCGGTCCTCCATGGTTTCTGCTTCCGTTTCTGCTTGAGTTCCTGTCTTCATTTCCCTCAGTGATGAATTTTGACCTGGAATAAACCCTTTCCTCCCCAAGTTGCTTTTGGTCCATGGCATTGATCACAGCCACAAAAAAAGCAAACTAGAACACAAAACAGATCTATAAGAAGTGATAGTTGGATGGACAACTTCATCATTTTCTTTGAGACTTGAAAGCCTGACTGATGTAGGTCCAGGCCTTTGTGGGTCCTGGGAGTTTTCCTTGTAATTAACTTCTTGCCTGGAATTTTCCCTTTGGCAATACATTCCTTTGGCATTGAGACTTTGATCTCCAGAATTTGCTGATTAAATAGAAATCCTCTTAGAAGGTCTTGCACATTAAACAGCTGTTATCATTAGCACTGTCATGGGGAAAGTTTGTTGAGTAACATTCCAGTGTTGTTAGAAGGGTGATTCCAAGGAAGGGGACATGGGGGAGGCGGGAAGGGAATGTATGCCCGGCAGATCCCAGAGCTCTAGAGAAGTGGAAACAGGTGAGCAAGGATTCAAGTGCAATGTCCACACACTAGACCTTCCAGGGGGTGTTGGGTTCTCACTGCCGGCCTCACACTCGAGTCAGCAGAATGTTCTGTGCTCTAAGGTCTGCTCACACTAATGCAGAGGTTGGCCAGCCACCTGCAACACATCACAGGACAATCAAATGACTGTTCCCTGGCACATGGGTGCTCCTGATTGTACCTCAGACACCTCAGCTAGCACAATTCATTTATTAGGTATTTTACTAAAGATGGTTTGTAGAACAGGTTTTTTTGTTTGTTTTGTTTTTTGTTTTTTAAGTCAAATAAATTGTCCTGGTAAAATTTTGGTTTAAAAAAGGATTTAAAAAAATCAATGACAATACAAAATATCAATATATTAAAAATACCAGGCTTGGGCTGGGGTAATATCTCAGTCAGTAGAGTACCTTGCAAGCATGAAAACCTGTGTTGGACTCCCCAGAAACCACTTACAGAAAGCTGGGCATGGGTATGTGTCCTTGTAATTCTAGCAGTGGGGGGGGGGGGCAGACAGGTAACTCTGGGGCTCCCTGACCGGCAGTACTTAGTGAATTGCAGGCCAAATGAAAGAGACTTGTCTCATGAAAACAAGGTGGATACACTCCTGAGAAACTAACTACAGGCTGGGATTATTTCTCTGGCCTACACACATATGCATGTATACCCATATGCATGCACACATACAAGAACCAAAAGAAATCACCAAGGTGAGGAATTTGACTAACAAATGCAATATAAATTAATAGCCCCAATACCAAAGCAGTCTTCTAGCCTTGAACTTTTTGTAGCGTATCTGTTAACCTTGACCATTAAGATATAGCATCAAGTGGCCAATGGCAGGGGGGAAAGCCTTTTTTGTTATTCAAAAAGTAATCAATATGCATTGTAGAAATTTTGTGAATACAATAAGCCATGAGAAAACACATCAATCTTCCTAATTATTTCTATTTACTATGTTCTTTATCTTCACCAAACTGTCACAATAGTACTATTAATAATTATTACTAACACTAATGATTTGACAGTAAATGTTAGTATCTTTTCATATTAAACATTTTCATTCCCTTCCTAAATGTCTTTATTCTTTATTCAATGGATTTAGTATCTTTTTTAAAAAATACATTTTAACATTTTTTAATTT